>NW_016920492.1:0-4149 GCF_001483705.2 Eufriesea mexicana
TTGATCATTGTCCAATGCACTGCCATTTGGTGGCTCTCTGCGCTCTGCTGTTCTCCAGTGTATAGTGCGTGGGTCTGGTGCGGCCTGCAATAGTGCTAATGTCACGATAGGCTGTGTTAGGCTACGTTTTGTAATGTTCGGTTGGTAAGGTTTTGTTATGTTAGCTTCGACTTTTGAGCTATGCACTGCTGTTCGTACTATTTCGGCGTTCTACATTGCTCTGCTATATTCTGCTTAGCTCTCGCGAGGCCAGCGATAGGTGTCGTGGCAGGTCAGTTTGTGTTACGTTACTTCCGCTTATTGTACGTTTGTTTAGGTTAGGACACCATAGCTTTGGCTTTTGTGTTACGCACCGCTGTTCGGGGAGCTTGTACACTCTAGGTTGCTCTACTGTACTGTGTACGACCCTAGGGAGGCCAGTAGTGATGGTCTATGCACGTTAGGTTGAGTTAGGCTATGTTCGGTGAGGTTGTGTTAGTTTGGGTTATGTTTGGATTGCTTTGACTTTAGTGGTATAGACGATTCATCGGTGGACTTTTCTGTGCTGTAGCATTTTCTGTTTGGCTCTGGGGATGCAAGCAATGGTGGTCTCGCCGCGTTAGTTTGAGTTAAGCTACGGTCGGCAATGTTACGTTTGATTACGTTACGATAGTGTAACTTCAACTATTGTGCTGTGCTCTGCGATTCCATCGACTTCTGCGCCCTACTCTCCACTAATATGCTCTGCTTGGCTCTGAGTAGACTAGCAATGGTGGCATCGGCACGCTAGGCTTTGTTGGGTTACGCTTGGCTTTGCTAGGCTAGGATAGCTTCGGATAGGGTAGCTATGACTCTTGTGCTAACACACTGCTCTTCGGTCAATAACTCTGCACTGCATTGCTCCACTGGCATCTGCATGCCTCTGGGAAGGCCAGCAATAGCGGTCGTAGCAGGGTCGGCTCTGTTAGCTTACCCATGGTTATGTAAGGTTAGGTCAAGCTTGGTTAGGTTGGCATTGTCCTTTGTGCCATACACTGTTACTCGGCCGATATCTGCGCTCTGCGTTGCTGTACTGCCATCCGCTCTTCTCGGTGCAGGCCAGCAACTGTGGTCGTTGCACGTATGGTTTAGTTAGTTTACGTTTGGTTATGTTAAGTTTGGCTACATTTTGTTAGGATGGCGTTTACTTTTGAGCGATACACTGCTATTCAGTCGATACCTTTGGTCTGCATTGCTCGAATAGCATTTGCTTGATTCTGGGGAGGCCAGCAATGGCGGTCGTTGTACATTTGACTGAGACAGTTTGCGTATAGCTTTGTTAGGTTAGGGTAAGTTTGGTAAGGGTGGCTTTGACTTTTGTGCTATACACTGCTATTTGTTGGCTTCCTGCGCTCTACTGTGTTCTATTATTTTCTGCATGATATGGGGTGGCAGGCAATGGTGGTCCCGGCACGTTTGGTTAGGATAGCTTGCGTTTAGTTACACTACGTTTGGAAAGGGTCGGATGGGGTAGCTTTGACTCTTGTGTTATACACTGCTAGTCGACGTATTTTTACGCTCTACGTTGTTCTACAATACTCTGCTCGACTCTGGGGATGCCAGTAATAGCTGCCTCGGCCCGTTAATTTGTGTTAGGCTACGTTTCGTTACGTTACGTTAGCTTGGGTTAGGCTTGGATAGATCCGACTTTCGTGGTATACGCTGCTATACGATCAATTTTTGCGCACTAGTGTGCTGTAGCTTTTTCTTCCAGGATTTGGCGAGGCCAGAAATGGTGGTCTCGGCGAGCTAGGTTGCCTTAAGTTACGCTTGGTTTGTCAAGGTTTGGATAGGTCTGTTTGGGTTAGCTCTGTCTTTCATGCTGTACACTGCTCTTCGGAAAATATCTGTGCACTGCAGCGCTCTACGATCAGCTGCTTGTCTCTGGGATGGCCAGCGGTAGCGTCCGTAGCATGTTTGTTTGGGTTATGTTACTCTTGGTTATTCTATATTAGGTTAAGTTTGGTTAGGGCGGCTTGGACTTTTATGTTACACACTGCTATTCGGGGGGTTTCTGCGCTGTACGTTGCTCCACTATGCTCTGCGCCGCTCTCGGGAAGCCAGCAATGGCGGTACTTCCATGTTAGGTTAAGGTAGGTTACGTTTGGTTAGGCTAGGATACGTTGTGTTGTGCTAGGCTATCTTTGACTATTGTGCTACGCACTGCTATTCTATGGGCTTCTTCGCTCTTCTGTGCTCTATCGCACTCCGCTTGTCTCTGTGGATGCCACGAATGATCCTCTAGTCACGTTAAGTTGTGTTATATTACGTTCAGCCATGTTAGGTATGGCTAGGCTTGGTTGCGGTAGCTTTGACTTTTGCGCTATACACTTCTATTTTGCCGATATCTGCGCTCTGCATTGCTGTACTAGCATCTGCGTATCTCTGGGGACGCCAGCAATGGCGGCAGTGGCACGATTGGTTGAGGCACGTCACTTCCTGTTAGGTAGGTTATGTTAAGTTTGGTCAGGATGGCATTGACGTTTGTGCAATACACTGCTATTCGGTGGGTTTCCGCGCTCTACTGTGCTATGGTATATTCTGCTTTGCTACGGGGAGGCCGGAAGTATTATTGTCGGCACGGTAGTCTGAGTTATGTTGCGTTCGGTTATTTCACGTTTGGTTAGGTGAGGATAGGACAGCTTCGACTTTTGTACTGTACACTGCTAGTTGATGGATTTCTGCGCTCTACTGCGCTCTAGTATGCTCGGCTTGACGCTGGCGAGGCCAGCAGTAGTGGTCTCGGCACGTTAGGATGAGTTTCGCTACATTCGGTTACGTAGCGTTTGGTTAGGTCGGGATAGCGTACCTTTGACATTTGACCTTCCCTCTGCTATTCGGTGGACTTCTACGCTTCACATTGCTCTAGTGAACTCTGTTCGAATCACTGGATGCCAGTAATAGCGGTCGTTGGACGTTAGGTTGAGTTAGGTTTCGTTTGCCCATTTTAGGTTAGGGTAAGTTTGGTTGGGATAGCTTTGACTTTCGTGCTGTACACTGCTGCTTGGTGGATATCTGCGCTCAACGGCGCTCTAATAAGTCCTGCTTGTCTCTGGGGAGGCCATCGATAGAGGTCTCGGCTCGTTACGTTTAGTTATCCTACTTTCGGTTAGGCTAGGTTAGGTCTGGTTATGTTATGATATCTTTGACTTTTGTGCTATACGCAGCTATTTGGTGGCTTTCTGCGCTCTGGTACTATCTAGTATATGCTGCGTGGCCCTGGGGAGGCCAGCAATAGCGGCCGTGGCTCGTTTGGCTGGGTTATGTTACTTTTGCCTAGGTTTTGTTGGTCTAAGTTTGGTTAGGATTGCATTGTCTATTGTGATATACACTGCAATGCGGAGACCTATGCGCACAACTACTCTATAATGTGATCTGCTTGGCTCTGCGGAGGACAGAAATAGTGGCCGCGGCACGATAGGCTGAGTTAGGTTGCGTAAGTTTATATCACGTTTGGTTGGGATAGGAGAGAATATCATTGACTTCTCTGCCACACACCGATATTGGGTGTATTCCTGCCCTCTACTCTGCCACATAGTAATCTGCATGGCACTGTGGAGGCCAACAATAGTAGCAACTCTGCCACATACTAATCTGCATGGCACTGTGGAGGCCAACAATAGTAGCCGCAGCACGTTAAGTTGGGATAGCTATGTCAGGTTGGGATATGATAGTTTGGGTTAGGTCTGTGAATCTTCGACTTTTCATTGTATAATGCGATTCTATGGCTCTTTGCGCTCTACTCTCCTCTCATATGTTCTGCGTCCCTCTCGGAAGGCCAGCAATGGTGGTAGCGGCACGTCAGGCAGTGTCTGGTTACGTTTGCTGATGTCATAATCGGGTATGTTAGGAACGGAAAGCTATGGGTTTTGCGCTCGACATTGCTCTTCGGTGGATTTCCACGCTCTACTGTGCTCTAGCATGTCCTGCTTGCCTTTGGGGAGCGCCGCAATAACGGTCTCGGCATGTTAGTTTCAGTCAGGCTATGTTCGGCTGTTTTCTGTTAGTTTGCGTTTCGCTTCGGTTGTTTTGACCTTTCTGCCGTAGACTGCGTTTCTGTGGATTTCTGCGTTCTACTCTCCACTAGTATGTCCTGCTTGGCTCTGTGGAGGCCAGCAATAGCAGCCGCTG
>NW_016920492.1:5339-6043 GCF_001483705.2 Eufriesea mexicana
ATTAACTGCAGTGCGCTGGATTTCTGCGCCCCGCTGCGCGGTAGTATATTATGCTTGGCGCTGCGGAGGCCAGCAATAGCGGTTGCGGCACGATATGTTGAGTTAGGCTAAGTTTGAGTAGGTTACGGTAGGACAAGTTTGGTAAGGATGGCTTCGCCTTTCGTGCTATATATTACTATGCGGTGGGTTCCTGTTATCTACTGTGCTCTGCTGTATTCTGCTTGGATCTGGGGAGTTGGGCAGCAGTGGCCGCGGCACGCTCTGAGTTACGCTACGTTATGGTATGCTGGGTTAAGCCAGGATAGGTTAAGGTAGCCTCGACCTTTGTGGCACACACGGTATATTCGGTGGGTTTCTGCGCTCTGCACAGCTCTGCTATGGCCTGATCGATTCTGGGGAGGCGAGCAATAGCGTTCGTGGCACGTTAGGTTGAGTTATTCTACGTTAGGATATGTTGCGTTTGGCAAAGTTAGTATAGACTACCTTGCCTATTGTGCTTTACACTGCTATTCCACGGGTTTCAGTGATCTACAGAGCTCTACTATATGCTGGTTGGCTCCGGGAATGGAGCAGCAGTTGTCGCGGCACGTTCTGTTGTGTGACGCTATGTTTCGTTTGGTTGGGTTTTGTCAGGTTATGTCAGGATATCTTCGACTTTTGTGCTATTCACTGCATTGCGGTGGATTTGTTCGCACTACTAAGCT
>NW_016920493.1:0-2805 GCF_001483705.2 Eufriesea mexicana
ATCGAAGGGTGGACGTATGGATGGATGGATGTGCGGAAGGACGGATGTATGGATGTATGGATGTATGGATGGCTGGGTATATGGTTGGATGGATTTATGGATGGGTGAATGAATGGATTTATGGATGGGTGTATGGATGGTTGTATATACGGACCTGTGTATAGATGTATGTATGGATGTATGGATGTATGGAGGTATGGATGTATGGATGTATGGATGTATGTAGGCATGGATGTACGATTGTATGGATGTACGGATGTATGGATGTGTGGATGTAAGGATGTATGCATGTATGGATGTACGTATGGATGAATGTATGGATGCAAGAATGTATGGATGTATGCATGTATGGATGTATGGATGTATGGACGTATAGATGTATGAGTTTATGGATGTACGGGTATATGGATGTACGGATGAATGGATGTATGTATGAATGGATGTACTGATGGATGGATGTATCGAACGATGGACGTTCGAATGGATGCATTTATGGATGTATGGATGTGGGGATGTATGGATGAATGTATGTATCGATTCGATTACGGATGTATCTATGGATGTATGTATGGTTGTGTGTATGGGTGTATGCATGGACATATGTAGGGACGTATGTATGGATGTACATATGGATAGATGAGTGCATGGATGGATGGATTTATGGATGAATGGATGTGTGTATGTATGGATGTATAGGAAGATGGATGTATGGGTAGATGGATGTTTGGATGGATGGATGTATTAATGTATGGACGTTTGTATGTATGGATGTATGAATGAATAGATGGATGTTTGGATGGATGGATGTATTAATGTATGGACGTTTGTATGTATGGATGTAAGAATGTATGGCCGTATTTGCGTCATGGATGTACGGATGTGTGTATGCTTGGCTGTATGGATGTAAGAATATATGGATGTACGGAGGCATGGATGTATGGATGTGTGGGTGGACGAATGGATGGGTGAATGGAAGGAAGAATGGATGTATGTATGGATACTTCTATGGATGAAGGTATGGATGTATGCATGGATATATGCATGGATGTATGGTTGTATGTATGGATGTATGGATGTATGGATGTATGGATGTATGGATGTACGCATGTATGGATGTAAGTATGTATGGATGTATGGATGTTAGAATGTATGTATGTATGCATGTATGGATGTATGGATGTATGGACGAATGGATGTACGAATGTATGGATGTACTGATGAATGGATGTATGGATGGATGTATGGATGTATGGATATATGGACGCATGGATGTACGAACTTACGGATGTACGGGTGTATGGATGTATGGACGGATGGATGGATGTATTGATGTATGTATACATGAAAGATGGATGGATGGATTGGTGGATGGATGTATGGGTGGATAGGAGTATGGACCGATGGACGTATGTATGGGTGTATGTATGGATGGATGAATGTATCGAAGAGTGGTCGTATGGATGGATGGATGTGCGGATGGACGGATGTATGGATGTATGAAAGTATGGATGGTTGGGTCTATGGTTGGATGTATTTATGGATGGGGGGATGAATGGATTTAAGGATGGGTGGATGTATGGACGGATGGATGGATGTATTGATGTATGTATGTATGTATGGATGGATGGATGTACGAATGTATGGATGTATGCATGTATGGATGTATGGATGTCTGGATGTATGGACGAATCGATGTACGAATTTACGGATGTACGGGTATATGGTTGTATGTATGTATGGATGGATGTATTGATGTATGTATGTATGTATGGATGGATGGATGGATTGGAGAATGGATGTATGGATGGATAGACGTATGGATCGATGGACGAATGGATGGGTGGATGTATGGATGGATGAATGTACCGAAGGGTGGACTTATGGATGGATGGATGTGCGGATGGACGGATGTATGGATCCTTGAATGTTTGGATGGCTGGATCTATGATTGGATGGATTTATGGTTCGGTGGATGAATGGATTTATGGATGGGTGGATCGATGGATGAATGTACGGATGTGTGTATTGATGTATGTATGGATGTATGGATTTACGGATGTATGAATGTATGGATGTATGTATGTGTGAATGTACGAATGTATGGATGTACGGATGTATGGATGCAGGGATCTCTATATGTATGGATGTATGGATGGCTCGATGTATGAGTGGATGTATGTATGGATGGACGTATGTGTGGATGTATGCATGGATGTGTGTATGGTGGTATGGATGTATGGATAGATGGATTTATGGATGTGTGGATGTATGGATGTATGGATGGATAGATGTATGGATCGATGGATGTATGGATGGGTGTTGGTATGGATGGATGCATGTATGGTACGATGGATGTATGAATGGGCGGATGTATGGATGGATAGATGTAAGGAAAGGTGGATGTATGAGTGCATATATGTATGGATGAATAGTTGTGAGGGTGGGTGGATGTATAGATGGATTGAGGTATGGTTGGACGGATGTACGTATGTATGAATGTATGGATGTATATATGTTCGGATGTATGGATTTATGGATGTATGGTTGTGTCCATTAGTGGATGTATGGATGGATGTACGTGTGAATGGCAGGATATATGGATGGATGGATGTATTGATGTACAGGTGTTTGGATGCATGAATGTATGGTTGTATGAGTGTATGAATGTATGGATGTATGGATGGATGGATGTATGGAAGGATAGAAGTATGGATCTATGGGTGTATGGATGGGTGCTTGTATTGATGGATGGATGTTTGTGGTTCGATGGATGTTTGGATGGGTGGATGTATGGATGGGTGGATG
>NW_016920494.1:0-1085 GCF_001483705.2 Eufriesea mexicana
AATGGACCTGTGTATGTATTGATATATGTATTGATGTATGTATGGACGTATGGATGGGTGGATTGTTGGATTTTTGTATGGATGTATGGATCGCCGGATGTATGGATGGGTGGATGTATGGGTGGATGGATGTATGGATGTATGTATGTATATATGTATGTATGAATGGATGGATTGATGAATGAATGGATGGATGTATAGATGTATTTATGGATGTATGTATGGATGCACGCATGGTTGGACGGATGTGTGGTTGGATGGATGGAAGTACGGAGTGATGGATTTATGGATACATGGATGTGTGGATGTACGGATGAATGAATGGATGGATGTATAGATGTATTTATGGATGTATGTATGGATGCACGCATGGTTGGACGGATGTGTGGTTGGATGGATGGAAGTACGGAGTGATGGATTTATGGATACATGGATGTGTGGATGTACGGATGAATGAATGGATGGATGTATAGATGTATTTATGGATGTATGTATGGATGCACGCATGGTTGGACGGATGTGTGGTTGGATGGATGGAAGTACGGAGTGATGGATTTATGGATACATGGATGTGTGGATGTACGGATGAATGAATGGATGGATGTATGCGTGGATGAACGTGTGGATGTATGTATCGATATATGTATGGATGAATGGATGTATGTTTGTATGGATGAACGAATGTATGGTTGAAACGTATGTATGGATGTACGGATGTTTGGTTGGACGGATTTACGGATGGATGGACGTATTGGTGGATGTATGGGTGGATGGCAGGATATATGGGCGGATGGATGTATTGATGTACATATTATGGATGCATGATTGTAAGGATGTATGGATGTATGTGTGGATGTTTGTGTGGATGTACGTATGAATGTATGCATGGATGTATGTATGGATGCTTGTATGGATGTAAGTATGTGTGCATGGATGGATGAATGGAAGGATGTGCGTATGGATGTATGTATGGACGAATGTATCTGTGTATGTATGGATATATGTATGGCTCTTGTATGGAGGTATGGATCGATGAATGTATGGATGGGTGGACATATGGATGGATGGATGGATGGATGCATGTA
>NW_016920495.1:0-764 GCF_001483705.2 Eufriesea mexicana
GGCATCATCACAGTACCATAGCCATTGGGACAATTTGCTCACTGATAACGTAAGCTTAACGAAGACTCTAGAGTAGTCAATGCGCAGTACGGTTATTGCTAGAAACATTTAGAAATTACTGTACGGTGCTTTGTACACTCACCGACACAGCACAGTAACCGTTGTATTAACCTTTTCAGTGATAACATATGTTTCACTGTAGATCTAGAAAAATCAACGTATACGTTAGTTATGGCTGTAGATGCTTACAATTCCCAATATGGTATTACGTGCTTCCACTAATAGAGCAATGCAGACGTTGGATTAATTTGTTCAGTGATGATTTAAATATGATAGTACTTCTATAATGGCAAAGGACTGGCCCATTATCGTTCTAGATACTAGGACGCGACGAATACGTTCTGAGTACAGCCGTAATCTCCTTGCTGTTGCCGATGGACTAATTTGATCACTGATAGTCTAACTTCATCAGCAATTCTAGAGCAATCAGCGAATAGTTCTGTTATGGCGAGAGATACTCACAATTGACAGAATTATGAACATCCGTCAAGAGACCACTGTAGCCGGTGGCTATGTGTGCTCAATGATAGTTTAGATTCCTTTGCAGTTCACTCAAAGATAGTTTAGATTCCTTTGCAGTTCTAAAGTGAGAAAAGACGTATCCATTATGGCTGGAGGCATTAACCGTTGATGCAAGGATACCGGATACAGCCATCATTCCATTACTGCGGGCACTGGATCAATACGTTCAGTGATGATTTAAA
>NW_016920496.1:0-754 GCF_001483705.2 Eufriesea mexicana
ATAAGTCGAAAATGTCAATAAAAATGTATTTTCCAACCAGATTCTATAGCATTGCAATGGCTAGAGCACGCCACTGGTATCTTTCCTCCTTATTTATGCACGAAAATTAGCCCACGACGACATTAGTCGAAAACGTCATTAATATGGAATTATCCAGTCAGATTCTATAGCATTACAATGGCTCTATCACGCCAATAGTATCTATCGTCCGTATTTATGCAAGAAAGTTAGGTCACCACGATATTAGTCGAAAACGACAATAAAATTGTATTTTCCAGCAAGATTCTATAGCATTCCAATGTCAATTTGCCCGCCACTAGTATCTTTCCTCCTTATTTGTGCACGAAAATTAGCCCACCACGATATTAGTCGAAAACGTCAATAATATTGAATTTTCCACCCAGATTCTATAGCATATCGCAGATTCTATAGCATTTCAATGTCTATATCACGCCAAAAGTATCTACCGTCCTTATTTATGCAAGAAAGTTAGGTCACCACGATATTAGTCGAAAACGTCAATAAAATAGAATTTTCTAACCAGGTTCTATAGAATATCAATGGCTATATCACGCCAATAGTATCTATCGCCCCAATTTATAGAAGAAAGTTAGGTCACCACGAAATTAGTAGAAAACGTCAATAAAATTGAATTTTGCAGCCAGGTTCTATTGCATTGCCATAGCTACAGCACGCCAGTAGGATCTTTCGTCCTTATATATCCAAGAAAGATAGGTCACCACGATATTAGTCG
>NW_016920497.1:0-3908 GCF_001483705.2 Eufriesea mexicana
ATCCATCAATCCATACATCCATCCATTCATACATACATACATCCAACGATCCATACATATATCTACCTATACTCCCATCCATCCATACATCCATACATCCACACATCCATACATCCATAAATCCTTCCATTGGTACGTCTATCATACGATAAATCCATCCATCCATACATCCATACATGCATACATCCATAAAACCATACATTCATGCATCCATACACCTGTACATCAATACATCCATCCATCCAGATATCCTGCCATCCACACATACATCCATCCATACATCCATCCATTCACACAACCATACATCCATAAATCCAGACATCCGTACATATATACAACAATACATTCATCCATACAAGCATCCGTACATACATCCATTCTTCCGTCTATTCACCCATTCATTCGTCCACCCACACATCCATACATCCATGCCTCCGTACATCCATATATTCCTACATCCATACATTCATGCATCCATACATCCGTCCATTCGCACATCCATCCATCCATAAGTCCACCCTTCGATACATTCATCCATCCATACATCCACCCATCCATACGTCCATCGATCCATACATCTATCCATCCATACATCCATCCAAAAATCCATCCATCCATCCATACATACATACATACATCAATACATCCATTCATCCATACATACATCCATATACTCGTACATCCATAAATTCGTACATCCATACGTGCATACATCCCGACATTCATACATCCATACAAGCATACAACCATACTTCCATATATGCATACAGCCATACATCCATACATCCATTCTACCGTACATCCATTCATCCGTACATCCGTCCATCCATACCTCAACCCATCCATACATCCATCCATCCATACTGCCATCAATCCATACATTCATCCATCCACAGATACATACATCCACACAGCCATACATCCATAAGTCCTTCCATTCGAACGTCTATCATTCGATACATCCATCCATCCATACATCCATACATGCAGACAGCCGTAAATTCGTACATCCATACGTCCATACATCCATACATCCATACATCCATACATGCATACATACATACATTCTTACAACCATACATTCATACATACGTACATCCGTCCATCCATACCTCAATCCATCCATACATCTGTCCATCCACACAACCATTCATCCATACATACATCCATCCATACGTCCATATTTCCATACATCCATCCATACATACATCCACCCATCCATACATACATCGAACCATACATCCATCCATCCATACTAGCACCCATTCATACATACATCTCTCCACACATCTATCCATCCATACGTCCATCCATCCATACATCCACCCATCCATACATCCATCGATCCATACATCCATCCATCCATACTAGCACCCATCCATACATCCAAACATCCGTACACCCATACATTCGTACATCCACACATACATACATCCATACATCCATACATCCACACATACATCTATACACACATCCGCACATACGTCCATCCATCTACTCATCCATAAATCCATTCGTCCCCCAATCCATCAATCCATCCAATGATAGATCCATCCATCCATACATTCTTACATCCATACATCCGGCCATCCGCACGTCCATCCATCCATACGTCCACCCTTCGATACATTCTTCCGTCCACACATCATCCCATCCATACGTCCATCGATCCATACATCTCTGCATCCATACATCCATCCACCACACCATCCATCCATCAATACATCCATACATACATCAATACAGCCATCCATCCATCCATCCATCCATACATCCATACATCCGTACATCCGTAAATTCGTACATCCATACGTCCATACATCCATACATCCATACATCCATACATGCATACATACATACATTCTTACAACCATACATTCATACATACGTACATCCATACACGCATACTTCCATACATCCAGACATCCTTACATCCATTCTCCCATACATCCTTCCATTCATACGTCCAAACATTCATGCATCCATACATCCTAAAATCCATCCATCCACACCTCCATCCATCCATACATCCATACATATATACATCCATCCATTCATACATCATACATCTATCCATCCATACATACATCCAGCAATCCATTCAGCCATACATACATACATACATACATCAATATATCCATACATCCATCCATACATCCATACACCTGTACATCCATAAATTCTTACATCCATACGTCCATACATACATGCATACATACATGCATACATCCATACATCCATACATCCATCCATCCATACATCGATCCATCC
The DNA here is from genome assembly GCF_001483705.2 of Eufriesea mexicana. NCBI lineage: Eukaryota > Metazoa > Arthropoda > Insecta > Hymenoptera > Apidae > Eufriesea > Eufriesea mexicana. The sequence goes on from NW_016920497.1 coordinate 2,272, forward strand.
ATACATCCATACATCCATAAGTCCATCCACCCATACCTCTGTCCATCCATACATCTATCAATCCATACATCCATACATATATACATCCATCCATTCATACATCCATACATTCATACGTACGTACATCCGTCCATCCACACCGCAATCCATTCATACATCCATCAATCCACACAACCATTCATCCGTACATACAGCCATCCATACATCCATCTTTCCATACAACCATCCATCCATACATCCATACATCCACACATCCATCCATCCATACATCCATACATTCGTACATCCATACACCCATATTTCCATGCGTCCATATGTCCATCCACCATACATCCATCAATCCATACATCCATACATATATACATCCATTCATTCATGCATCCACACATCCATTCATACATAGATCCATCCAACCATCCATGCATCCGTTCATCCACCTGTACTTCCACCCACACTTCAGTCCATCCACGAATCCATTCATCCACCCAGACATCCATACGTCCACGCAAACTCACATTCATACATTCGTACATCCATGCATCCCTACATCGACACATTCATGCATCCATACATTTCTACCCCAATACATACATCCATCCATATATCTATGCACCAACACATACATCCAACCATTCTTCCATCCATCCATGCACCCTTCCATCCATCCATGTATCACTTCATCCGCCCATCCATCCAGCCACACATCCATCCATCCACACATACGTAAATCCTATCATCCGTACTTCCATCCATAGATTCATCCATCCATCCACACATCCATAGATATATACATACAAACATCCATACATACGTAAGTACGACAATCCATACCTCAATCCTTCCATTCATCCATCCATCCATACAGCCCGCCGTCCATACATCCATGAATCCATACATCCAGACATCCATAAGTACATCCAATCCTACTTCCATCTTTCGATACATCCATCCACGCATACATGCAAACATATATGCATCCACAAATTCATACGTACGAACATCCGTCCATCCATACATCCATCCAATCATACATCCAACCATCCATACCTCCATACATCCACACAGCCATACATCCATAAATCCTTCCAATCGTACGTCTATCGTTCGATACATCCGTCCATCCGTACATCCATTCATACATACATCCATACATACATACATCTATACAACCATAGATTCATGAATCCATACACCTGTACATCAATACATCCATCCATCCATATATCCTGCCATCCACACATACAACCACCCATACATCCATCCATCCACACACCCATACATCCATAAATCCATACATCCATACATATATACATATATACATATATACATCCATCCATTCATACATCCATACATACATCCATACGTAAATCCATTCATACATTGATTCTTCCGTACATCCATTCATCCGCACATCCGACCATCCAAACCTCTATCCATCCATACGTACATCCATCCATACGGTCATCAATCCATACTTCCATCCATCCATACACCCAACCTTCCATTCATCCATCCATCCATACAACCACCCATCCATACATCCATCCATCCATACATATATCCATCCATACATATATCCATCCATACATCCATCCATACATGCATTCTACATCCACACGTCCATACATCCATAAGTC
>NW_016920498.1:0-977 GCF_001483705.2 Eufriesea mexicana
CTCCAAAGAGTCGATCAGAGTATAGTAGGGCAATGTGGAGCGTAGAAATAGGCCGAATAGCAGAGTATAGCACATGAATCACAACTACCCTGCCCTAACGAGTCCCGTAATGTAACCGAATGTAACCTAACATAACCTAACCTGGTGGGACACATACTACTGGCCTCCCCAGAGCGAAGAAGAACATACTTGGGCACAGTAGAGCGCAGAAATCCACCGCATTTCTGTGTACAGCACAATGGTCGAAGATATCCGATCCTAACCCAAACAAACGTAACCAAACCAAAGGTAACATAACAGTACATAACTTGCCGCGGCTACAGTTTCTGTCTTCCCCAGAGCAAAACAGAACATATTAGATCACAGTAGAGCGTAGAAAACCACTGAATGGCATTGTTTAGCTCAAAAGTCATAGTTATCCTGTCCGAACCTATCCAAGCGTGATATATCCAGAAGTACCGTAACTAAACCGAAAGTGCCGAGACCACTGTTGCTGGAACACGCAGAACTAAGCAGAATATACCAGAGCACATTGGGGCACAGAGAACCTCCGGAGAGCAGTGTGAATCATAATAGTCATATATGTCCTAGCCTAACCTGACCTAACCTGACCCAGCCAAGCGTAGCATATATCAACCTAACGTGCCGAGACCACTACTGATGGCCTCCTCAGACCCAAGCATAGGATATTAGAATACGATGGATGCGGAAATCTGCGCAGCAGCAGTTTATGGCACGAAAGTCAAAGCTATCCTTGCCTAACCTAACCAAACATTACATAACTAAAGGTAGCCTAGCCCAACCTAACTTGCCTAGACCACCATTGCTGTCTTCCACAGAGCCAAGCAGAATATACTTGAGCGCAGTAGAGTGCAGAAATCTGCCGCATTGCAGTGTAAAGAAAAAAGTCTAAGATATCGTAACTCAACCTAACCGTACGTAGCCTGACTCAACGTAACGTGCCGATGACACTAATG
>NW_016920499.1:0-483 GCF_001483705.2 Eufriesea mexicana
AGCTAACATTCTTGCATAAACATGGAGGAAGGATTATATTGGCAAGCTATAACCATTGTAATGTTATAGAATCTGGCTGGAAAGTTCAATTTTATTGACATTTACCATTAATATCGTGGTGAGCTAGCTTCCTGGCAGAAGTATGGAGGAAAGATCCTTTTGGCGTGCTATAGCAATTGCAATGCTGCAGAATCGGGCTGGAAAGTTCAATTTTATTGACATTTTCGACTAATGTGGTGAGCTAACATTCTTGCATAAACATGGAGGAAGGATTATATTGGCAAGCTATAACCATTGCAATGCGACAGAATCTGGTGGGAAAAATCAATTTTATTGACATTTTCGACTAATATCGTGGTGAGCTATCTTCTTTGCCTAAGTATGGAGGATAGATACTTTTGGCGTGCTATAGCAATTGCAATGCTGCAGAATCGGGCTGGAAAGTTCAATTTTATTGTCATTTTCGATTAATATCGTGGTGAG
>NW_016920500.1:0-19935 GCF_001483705.2 Eufriesea mexicana
AAGTTTTTTACATTAATGAGGGGGAAAAATTCTATTGGTTTGCTATAGCCATCGTAATTACGTAGAATTTGACTAGAATGTTTAATTACATTGACGTTTTCGTCTAATATAGTTGTGAGGGAGCATTTTTTTTTTTAAAGGAAAAACTCCATTGGTTTGCTGAAGCCATAGCAATTGAATTGAATTTGACTAGAAAATACAATTACATTGACATTTTCGACTAATATCGTGTTGAGCTGACTTCTTTACGTAAATAGGCAGGAAATATTCTGACTGTTTGCTATACCCATTGCAATTCATCATATTTTGAATGGAATGTTCAATTATATTGACGTTTCCGACTAGTATCACGTTGAGGTAGGTTTTTTGCATAATTATATGGGAAATATTCCAGTGGCTCGCTATAGCCACCGCATTTCAAAAGAATTTGCCAGAAAAGTTCAATTATTTTCACATTTTCGACAAATATCGTGGTGTGGTATCCTTTTTACGAAAAGAAGGAGTAAAAATTATATTGGTATGCTATAGCCATTGCAATTCAATGAGATTTGAGTAGAAATTTCAATTATAGTGAAGTTTACGACTATATCGTTATGAACTGACTATTTTACATAAATAATCATGAAGAATTCTGTCGGGTTGCTGTATCCATAGCAATTCATCATAACCTCAAGGGAAAGTACAATTATATTGTCATTTCCGAATAGTATCGTGTTGAGCTAAGTTTTTTACATTTATAGGGGAGAAATATTCTATTGGTTTGCTACAGCCACAGTATTTCAGTAGAATTTGACTAGAAAGTTCAATTATATTGACGTTTTCGTCTAATATCGTTGTGAGGGAGCACTGTTTTTAAAAAAAATGGAAGATTCCATTGGTTTGCTGCAGCCATAGCAACTGAATAGAATTTGTCTAGAAAGTGCAATTACATAGACATGTTCGACCAATATCGTGATGAGCTGACTTATGTACATAAATAGGCAGGAAGAACTCTGTCGGTTTGCTATAGCCATTGCGAATCATCATACTTTGAATGGAATGTTAAATTATATTGACATTTCCAACTAGTATCGTGTTGAGCAAAGTTTCTTAAATAAATATGAGGGAATAATTATATTGGCTTGCTATAGCCACCGCAATTGAATAGAATTTGACTAGAAAGTACAATTACATTGACATTTTCGACTAATACCGTTATGATCTGACGTCTCTACATAAATAGGCAGGAAAAACTCTGTCGGTTCGCTATAGCCATTGAAATTCTTCATACTTCGAATGGTATGTTAAACTATATTGACATTTCCTCCGACGGGTATCGTGTTGAGATAAGTTTTTCACGTAAGTATCGGGAAAAAATTACATTGGCTTCTATACCCATCGCAATTCAATAGAATTTGGCTAGAAAGTTCAATTGTATTGACATTTTCGACCAATACCGTTGTTGGGGCGCATTTTTTTGAAAATAAGTAGGAATAGTTCTATTGGTTTGCTACAGCCACAGCAATTCAGTAGAACTTGCCTAGAAAGTTCAATTATATTGACGTTTTCGTCTAATACCGTTGTGAGGGAGCATTGTTTTTTAAAAAAATGGAAAATACCATTGGTTTGCTGCAGCCATAGCAATTGAATAGAATTTGTCTAGAAAGTGCAATTACATAGACATGTTCGACCAATATCGTGATGAGCTGACTTATGTACATGAATAGGCAGGAAGAGCTCTGTCGGTTTGCTATAGTCATTGCGAATCATCATACTTTGAATGGAATATTAAATTATATTGACATTTCCAACTAGTATCGTGTTGAGCAAAGTTTTTTAAATAAATATGAGGGAAAAATTATATTGGCTTGCTATAGCCATCGCAATTCAAAAGAATTTGACAAGAAAGTTAATTTATATTGACATTTTCGACTAATAGCGCTGTGAGGAAGAATTTTTAGAAAAATGAGTGGGAAAATTTCTATTTGTTTGCTACAGCCATTGCAATTCAATAGAATTTGAATACAAAGGTCAATTATATTGACATTATCAACTAATATGGCCGTGAGCTTCATTTTTTTGCGTCAATAGGGAGAAATAATTCTATTGGCTCGCTATAGCCACCGCATTTCAAAAGAATTTGCCAGAAAAGTCCAATTATTTTCTCATTTTTGACAAATATCGTGGCGTGGTATCCTTTTTACGAAAATAAGGAGGAAAAATTATATTGGATTGCTATAGTCATTGCAGTTCAATGGTATTTGACTAGAGAGTTCAATCACATTGACGATTTCGTCTAATATCGTTGTGAGGGAAATTTTTTTTTAAAAACAAGGAAAAATTCTATTGGTTTGCTATAGCCATCGTAATTCCGTAGAATTTGACTTGAATGTTAAAGGACATTGACGTTTTCGTCTAATATAGTTGTGCGGGAGCATTTTTTTTTTTTAAAGGAAAAGCTCCATTGGTTTGCTGCAGCCATAGCAATTGAAAGGAATTTGACTAAAAAGTGCATTTACATTAGCATTTCCGACAAATATTGTGATGAGCTGACATTTTTCATAAATATTGAGGAAAAATTCTGTCGGTTTGCTACAGCCATTGCAATTCATCATACTTTGAATGGTATGTTAAATTATATTGACATTTCTTCCGACGAGTATCTTGTTGAGATATGTTTTTTACATTAATGAGTGGGAAAAATTCTATTGGTTTGCTGTAGCCATCGTAATTCCGTAGAATTTGACTAGAATGTTTAATTACATTGAGGTTTTCGTCTAATATCGTTGTGAGGGACATTTTTTTTAGAGAAAGGAAAAATCCTATTTGTTTGCTACAGCCACAGCAATTGTACAGAATTTGAATAGAAAGGGCAAGTACATTAACATTTTCAACAAATTGCGTAATCGGCTGGATTCTTAACTTAAATAGGCAGGACAAATTCTGTCGGTTTGCTATAGCCATTGCAATTCATCATACTTCGAATGGAATGTTCAATAATAGTGACATTTCCAATTAGTGTCGTATTGAGATAAGAGTTACACATAAATATGGGTAAAAAGTTATATTGGCTTGCTATAGCCGTCGAGTTTCAATAGAATTTGAATAGGAAGTTCAATTGTATTGACATTTTCGACGAATATCGTTGTGAGGGAAAATTTTTAGAAAAATATGTAGGAATAGTTCTGTTGGTTTGCTACAGCTTTAGCAATTCAGTAGAATTTGTCTTGAATGTTCAGTTACATTTACTTTTTCGTCTAATACCGCTGAGGGGGAACATTTTCTTTAAAAGAAGGAAAAATTCTCTTGGTTTGCCACAGCCACAGCAATTGAATAGGATTTGAATAGAAAGGGCAAGTACATTAACATGTTCAACTAATTGCGTGATGAGCTGACTTCTTTACATAAATAGGCAGAAAATTCTGTCTGTTTGCTATACCCATTGCATTTCATCATATTTTGAATGGAATGTTCAATTACATTGACGTTTCCAACTAGTATCACGTTGAGGTAAGTTTTTTACATAATTATATGGGAAAAATTCCAGTGGCTTGCTATAGCCATTGCAATTCAATAGAATTTGACAAGAAAGTTCAATTATATTGACATTTTCGACTAATATCGTTGTGAGGGAGAATTTTCCAGAAAAATAATTCAGAAAAGTTCTATTGGTTTGCTACAGCCATTGCAATTCAATAAAATATGTATACGACGTACAATTATATTGTCATTATCGACTTATAAGGCGGTGAGCTGCATTTTTTTACGTCAATAGGGAGAAGTAATTCTATTGGTTCGCTATAGCCACTGCATTTCAAAGAAATTGACAGGAAAGCACAATTATTTTCACATTTTCGACAAATATCGTGGTGTGGTATCCTTTTTACGAAGATAAGGAGAAATAATTCTATTGGTTAACTATAGCCACTGCATTTCAAAAGAAATTGACAGGAAAGTTCAATTATTTTCACATTTTCGACAAATATCGTGGTGTGGTATCCTTTTTACGAAAATAAGGAGGAAAAATTATATTGGTTTGCTATAGCCATTGCAATTCAATGGAATTTGAGTAGAAAGTTCAATTATTGTAACTTTTACGGCCACCATCGTGATGAGGTGCCTTTTTTACATAAATAATAAGGAAAAATTCTGTCGGGTCGCTGTAGCCATAGCAATTCATCGTAATTTGAAGCCGATGTTCTATTATATTGAAATTTCCGCCTAGTATAGTGATGAGCTATGTTTTTTACAGTAATAACGGTGAGAAATTGTATTGGTTTCCCATAGCTATTGAAATTCCTCAGAATTTGACTAGTAAGTTCAATTACATTGAGGTTCTCGTCTAATATCGTTGTGAGGGAACATTTCTTTTAAAAAAAGGAAAAATCCTGTTGGTTTGCAGCAGCCACAGCAATTGAATAGAATTTGACCAGAGAATACAATTAAATTGACATTTACGGCTAATATCGTGATTAGCTTACTTCCTTACGTAAATCGGCAGGAAGAACTCTGTCGATTTGCTATAGCCACTGCAATTCATCATATTTTCATTGGAATGTTAAAGTATATTGACATTTCCGACAAATATGGCAGTGAGCTACATTTTTTTACGTAAATAGGGAGGAACTATTCTATTGGTTATCTATATCCACTGCATTTCAAAAGAATTTGGCAGAGAAGTTCTATTATTATCACTTTTTCGACAAATATCGTGGTGTGGTATCCTTTTTACGAAAATAAGGGGGGAAAATTACATTGGTTTGCTATAGCTATTGCAATTCAGTGGAATTTGTGTAGAAAGTCCAATTATAGTAACATTTACGGCTAATATCGTGATGAGCTGACTTTTTTACATGAACAATAAGGAAAAATTCTGTCGGATTGCTATTTGCCATAGCAATTCATCATAATTTGAAGCCGATGTTCTATTATATTGACATTTCCGATAAGTATAGCGTTGAGCTATGTTCCCTACTGTTATAAGGGGGAAAAATTATATTGATCTCCCATAGCTATCGAAATTCCTCGAAATTTGACTAGTACGTTCATTTACATTGAGGTCTTCGTCTAATGTCGTTGTGAGGGAACATTTTCTTTAAAAAAAGGAAATATTCTATTGGTTTGCTACAGCCATAGCAATTGAATAGAATTTGACTGGAAAGTACAATTACATTGACATTTTCGGCTAACATCATGATGAACTGACTTCCTTACATAAATAGGGAGGAAAAATCCTGTCGGTTTGTTATAGGTATTGCATTTTATCATACTTTGAGTGGAATGTTCAATTATATTGACATTTCCGACTAGTATCTTGTTGAGCTAAGTTTTTTGTATAAATATGGGGCAAAAATTCTATTGGCTCGAAATAGCCATTGCAATTCGATTGAATTTGACAAGAAAGTTCAATTTTTTTGACATTTTCGACTAATATCGTTGTGATGGAACATTTTCTTTAAAAAAAGGATAAAGACTATTGGTTTGCTGCAGCCATAGCAATTGAATAGCATTTGACTTGAAAATACAATTACATTGAGATGTTCGACTAATAACGTGATGAGCTGACTTCTTTACGTAAATCGGCAGGAAGACCTCTGTCGATTTGCTATAGCCATTGTATTTCATCATATTTTGAATGGAATGATGAATTATTGTGACGTTTCCGAAGAGTATCGTGTTGTTCTAAATTTTTTACGTAAATATCGGGGAAATATTCTATAGGCTTGCTATAGCCATCGCAATTCAATAGAATTTGATTAGAAAGTGCAATTACATTAACATCTTCAATTAATATCGTGATGAGCTGACTTCTTTACGTAAATAGGCTGGAAAAATTCTGTCAGTTTGCTATGGCCATTGCAGTTCAATAGAATTTGACTAGAAAGTTCAATTATATTGACATTTTCGACTAATATGACGGTGAGCTACATCTTTTTACGTAAATAAGGGGAAATAATTCTATTGGTTCGCAATAGCCACTGCATTTCAAAAGAATTTGACAGGAAAGGTCAGTTTTTTTCACATTTTCAACAAATATCGTGGTGTGGTATACTTCTTGGAAAATAAGGAGGAAAAATTATATTGGTTTGCTAAAGCCATTGCAAATCAATAGAATTTGAGTAGCAAGTTCAATTATAGTGCCATTTACGGCTAATATCGTGATGAGCTGACTTTTTTACATGAACAATAAGGAAAAATTCTGTCGGGTCGATATAGCCATAGCAATTCATCATAACTTGAATCCGATGTTCTATTATATTGACATTTCCGACTAGTATAGTGATGAGCTATGTTTTTTACAGTAATAACTGTGAAAAATTATATTGGTTTCACTTAGCTATTGAAATTCCTCAGAATTTGACTAGTAAGTTCAATTACATTGAGGTTCTCGTCTAATATCGTTGTGAGGGAACATTTTTTTTAAAAAAAGGAAAAATCCTGTTGGTTTGCTGCAGCCATAGCAATTGAATAGAATTTGACTAGAAAATACAATTACATTGACATTTTCGACTAATATCGTGATTAGCTGACTTCTTTACGTAAATAGGCAGGAAAAATTCTGTCCGTTTGCTGTAGCCATTGTAATTCATCATATTTTGAATGGAATGTTGAATTATATTGACGTTTCCGAAGAGTATCGTGTTGTTCTAAATTTTTTACATAAATATCGGGGAAATACTCTATAGGCTTGCTATAGCCATCGAAATTCCGCAGAATTTGACTAGTAAGTTCAATTACATTGAGGTTTTCGTCTAATATCGTTGTGATGGAACATTTCTTTTAAAAGAAGGAAAAATCCTGTTGGTTTGCAGCAGCCACAGCAATTGAATAAAATTTGACTAGAGAATACAATTACATTGACATTTACGGCTAATATCGTGATTAGCTTACTTCTTTACGTAAATAGGCAGGAAGAACTCTGTCGGTTTGCTATAGCCATTGCAATTCATCATACTTTGAATGGAATGTTCAATTATAGTGACATTTCCTATTAGTGTCGTATTGAGATAAGCGTTACACATAATTATGGGTAAAAAGTTATATTGGCTTGCTATAACCGTCTCGTTTCAATAGAATTTGAATAGGAAGTTCAATTGTATTGACATTTTCGACGAATATCGTTGTGAGGGAAAATTTTTAGAAAAATAAGTAGGAATAGTTCTGTTGGTTTGCTGCAGCTTTAGCAATTCAGTAGAATTTGACTTGAATGCTCAATTACATTTATTTTTTCGTCTAATACCGCTGAGGGGGAACATTTTCTTTAAAAAAAGGAAAAATTCTCTTGGTTTGCTGCAGCCATAGCAATTGAATAGCATTTGACTTGAAAATACAATTACATTGACATGTTCGACTAATAGCGTGATGAGCTGACTTCCTTACGTAAATCGGCAGGAAGAACTCTGTCGATTTGCTATAGCCACTGCAATTCATCATATTTTCATTGGAATGTTAAAGTATATTGACATTTCCGACAAATATGGCAGTGAGCTACATTTTTTTACGTAAATAGGGAGGAACTATTCTATTGGTTATCTATATCCACTGCATTTCAAAAGAATTTGGCAGAGAAGTTCTATTATTATCACTTTTTCGACAAATATCGTGGTGTGGTATCCTTTTTACGAAAATAAGGGGGGAAAATTACATTGGTTTGCTATAGCTATTGCAATTCAGTGGAATTTGTGTAGAAAGTCCAATTATAGTAACATTTACGGCTAATATCGTGATGAGCTGACTTTTTTACATGAACAATAAGGAAAAATTCTGTCGGATTGCTATTTGCCATAGCAATTCATCATAATTTGAAGCCGATGTTCTATTATATTGACATTTCCGATAAGTATAGCGTTGAGCTATGTTCCCTACTGTTATAAGGGGGAAAAATTATATTGATCTCCCATAGCTATCGAAATTCCTCGAAATTTGACTAGTACGTTCATTTACATTGAGGTCTTCGTCTAATGTCGTTGTGAGGGAACATTTTCTTTAAAAAAAGGAAATATTCTATTGGTTTGCTACAGCCATAGCAATTGAATAGAATTTGACTGGAAAGTACAATTACATTGACATTTTCGGCTAACATCATGATGAACTGACTTCCTTACATAAATAGGGAGGAAAAATCCTGTCGGTTTGTTATAGGTATTGCATTTTATCATACTTTGAGTGGAATGTTCAATTATATTGACATTTCCGACTAGTATCTTGTTGAGCTAAGTTTTTTGTATAAATATGGGGCAAAAATTCTATTGGCTCGAAATAGCCATTGCAATTCGATTGAATTTGACAAGAAAGTTCAATTTTTTTGACATTTTCGACTAATATCGTTGTGATGGAACATTTTCTTTAAAAAAAGGATAAAGACTATTGGTTTGCTGCAGCCATAGCAATTGAATAGCATTTGACTTGAAAATACAATTACATTGAGATGTTCGACTAATAACGTGATGAGCTGACTTCTTTACGTAAATCGGCAGGAAGACCTCTGTCGATTTGCTATAGCCATTGTATTTCATCATATTTTGAATGGAATGATGAATTATTGTGACGTTTCCGAAGAGTATCGTGTTGTTCTAAATTTTTTACGTAAATATCGGGGAAATATTCTATAGGCTTGCTATAGCCATCGCAATTCAATAGAATTTGATTAGAAAGTGCAATTACATTAACATCTTCAATTAATATCGTGATGAGCTGACTTCTTTACGTAAATAGGCTGGAAAAATTCTGTCAGTTTGCTATGGCCATTGCAGTTCAATAGAATTTGACTAGAAAGTTCAATTATATTGACATTTTCGACTAATATGACGGTGAGCTACATCTTTTTACGTAAATAAGGGGAAATAATTCTATTGGTTCGCAATAGCCACTGCATTTCAAAAGAATTTGACAGGAAAGGTCAGTTTTTTTCACATTTTCAACAAATATCGTGGTGTGGTATACTTCTTGGAAAATAAGGAGGAAAAATTATATTGGTTTGCTAAAGCCATTGCAAATCAATAGAATTTGAGTAGCAAGTTCAATTATAGTGCCATTTACGGCTAATATCGTGATGAGCTGACTTTTTTACATGAACAATAAGGAAAAATTCTGTCGGGTCGATATAGCCATAGCAATTCATCATAACTTGAATCCGATGTTCTATTATATTGACATTTCCGACTAGTATAGTGATGAGCTATGTTTTTTACAGTAATAACTGTGAAAAATTATATTGGTTTCACTTAGCTATTGAAATTCCTCAGAATTTGACTAGTAAGTTCAATTACATTGAGGTTCTCGTCTAATATCGTTGTGAGGGAACATTTTTTTTAAAAAAAGGAAAAATCCTGTTGGTTTGCTGCAGCCATAGCAATTGAATAGAATTTGACTAGAAAATACAATTACATTGACATTTTCGACTAATATCGTGATTAGCTGACTTCTTTACGTAAATAGGCAGGAAAAATTCTGTCCGTTTGCTGTAGCCATTGTAATTCATCATATTTTGAATGGAATGTTGAATTATATTGACGTTTCCGAAGAGTATCGTGTTGTTCTAAATTTTTTACATAAATATCGGGGAAATACTCTATAGGCTTGCTATAGCCATCGAAATTCCGCAGAATTTGACTAGTAAGTTCAATTACATTGAGGTTTTCGTCTAATATCGTTGTGATGGAACATTTCTTTTAAAAGAAGGAAAAATCCTGTTGGTTTGCAGCAGCCACAGCAATTGAATAAAATTTGACTAGAGAATACAATTACATTGACATTTACGGCTAATATCGTGATTAGCTTACTTCTTTACGTAAATAGGCAGGAAGAACTCTGTCGGTTTGCTATAGCCATTGCAATTCATCATACTTTGAATGGAATGTTCAATTATAGTGACATTTCCTATTAGTGTCGTATTGAGATAAGCGTTACACATAAATATGGGTAAAAAGTTATATTGGCTTGCTATAACCGTCGCATTTCAATAGAATTTGAATAGGAAGTTCAATTGTATTGACATTTTCGACGAATATCGTTGTGAGGGAAAATTTTTAGAAAAATAAGTAGGAATAGTTCTGTTGGTTTGCTGCAGCTTTAGCAATTCAGTAGAATTTGACTTGAATGCTCAATTACATTTACTTTTTCGTCTAATACCGCTGAGGGGGAACATTTTCTTTAAAAAAAGGAAAAATCCTATTGGTTTGCTGCAGCCATAGCAATTGAATAGCATTTGACTTGAAAATACAATTACATTGACATGTTCGACTAATAGCGTGATGAGCTGACTTCCTTACGTAAATCGGCAGGAAGAACTCTGTCGATTTGCTATAGCCACTGCAATTCATCATACTTTGAATGGAATGTTCAATTCTATTGACATTTTCGAATAATATCGTTGTGAGGGAGCATTTTCAGAAGAATAAGTTGGAATAGTTCTGTTGGTTTGCTACGGCTATGGCAATCCCGTAGAATTTGACTTGAATGTTCAATTACATTGAGGTTTTCGTCCAATATCGTTGTGAGGGAACATTTTTTTTTAAAAAAAGGAAAAATCCTATTGGTCTGCTGCAGCCATAGCAATTGAATAGAATTTGACTAGAAAATACTATTACATTGACATTTTCGACTAATATCGGGTTGAGCTGTCTTCTATACGTAAATAGGCAGTAAAAATTCTGTCTGTTTGCTATAGCCATTGCAATTCATCATATTTTGAATGGAACGTTCAATTATATTGACGTTTCCGGCTTGTATCATGTTGAGGTAAGTTTTTTTCGTAAATATATGGGAAAAATACTAGTGGCTTGCTATAGCCATTGCCATTCAACAAAATTTGACAAGAAAGTTCAATTATATTGACATTTTCGACAATATCGTTCTGAGGGACAATTTTTAGAAAAATAAGTTAGAAAAATTCTAACGGTTTGCTACAGCCATTGCAATTCAATAGAATTTGAATACAACGATCAATTATATTGACATCATCGAATAATATGGCGGTGAGCTGCATTTTTTTACGTCAATAGGGAGAAATAATTCTATTGGTTAGCGACAGCCACTGCATTTCAAAAGAATTTGATTGGGAAGTTCATTTATTATCACTTTCTCGTCAAATATCGTGGTGTGGTATCCTTTTTACGAAAATAAGGAGGAAAAATTATATTGTTTTGCTATAGCCATTGCAATTCAATGGAATTTGAGTAGCAAGTTCAATTACAGTAACATTTACGGCAGATATCTTGATCAGCCGACTTTTTTACATAAATAATAAGGAAAAATTCTGTCGAGTCGCTATAGCCATACCAATTCATCATAATTTGAAATCGATGTGCTACTTTATTGACATTTCCAACTGGTATAGTGTTGAGCTTTGTTTTTTAAAGTAATAAGAGGGAAAAATTATATTGGTTACCCATAGCTATCGAAATTCCACAGAATTTGACTAGAAAGTTCAATTACATTGAGGTTTTCGTCCAATATCGTTGAGAGGGACATTTTTTTTAAAAAAAAGGATAAATCCTATTGGTTTGCTGCAGCCGTAGCATTTGAATGGAATTTGACTAAAAAGTGCAATTACATTCACATTTTCGACTAATATCGTGATGAGCTGACATCTTTACAAAAATAGGCAGGAAAAATTCTGTCTGTTTGCTATAGCCATTGCAATTCATCATATTTTGAATGGAATGTTCAATTATAGTGACATATCCAATTAGTGTCGTATTGAGATAAGTGTTACACATAAATATGTGTAAAAAGTTATATTGGCTTGCTATAGCCGTCGCATTTCAATAGAATTTGAATAGGAAGTTCAATTGTATTGACATTTTCGACGAATATCGTTGTGAGGGAAAATTTTTAGAAAAATAAGTAGGAATAGTTCTGTTGGTTTGCTGCAGCTTTAGCAATTCAGTAGAATTTGACTTGAATGTTCAATTACATTTACTTTTTCGTCTAATACCGCTGAGGGGGATCATTTTCTTTAAAAAAAGGAAAAATTCTATTGGTTTGCTACAGCCACAGCAATTGAATAGGATTTGAATAGGACGGGCAAGTACATTAACATGTTCAACTAACTGCGTGATGAGCTGACTTCTTTACATAAATAGGCAGAAAATTCTGTCTGTTTGCTATACCCATTGCATTTCATCATATTTTGAATGGAATGTTCAATTACATTGACGTTCCCGACTAGTATCACGTTGAGGTAAGTTTTTTACATAATTATATGGGAAAAATTCCAGTGGCTTGCTATAGCCATTGCAATTCAATAGAATTTGACAAGACAGTTCAATTATATTGACATTTTCGACTAATATCGTTGTGAGGGAGAATTTTCCAGAAAAATAATTCCGAAAAGTTCTATTGGTTTGCTACAGCCATTGCAATTCAATAAAATATGTACACATCGTACAATTATATTGTCATTATCGACTTATATGGCGGTGAGCTGCATTTTTTTACGTCAATAGGGAGAAATAATTCTATTGGTTCGCTATAGCCACGGCATTTCAAAAGAATTTGACAGGAAAGTTCAATTATTTTCACATTTTCGACAAATATCGTGGTGTGGCACCATTTTTACGTGAATAAGGAGGAAAAATTATATTGGTTTGCTATAGCAATACAACTCAATGGAATTTGAGTAGAAAGTTCAATTATAGTAACATTTACGGCAGATATCTTGATCAGCCGACTTTTTTACATAAATAATAAGGAAAAATTCTGTCGAGTCGCTATAGCCATAGCAATTCATCATAATTTGAAACCGATGTTCTATTTTATTGACATTTCCGACTAGTATAGTGTTGAGCTTCGTTTTTTAAGGTAATAAGGGGGAAAAATTATATTGGTTTCCCATAGCTATCGAAATTCGTCAGAATTTATCTAGAATGTTCAATTACATTGAGGTTTTCGTCCAATATCGTTGTGAGGGACATTTTTTTAAAAAAAAGGATAAATCCTATTGGTTTGCTACAGCCACAGCAATTGAATAGAATTTGAATAGAAAGGGCAAGTACATTAACATTTTCAACAAATTGCGTTATGAGCTGGATACTTAACTTAAATAGGCAGGACAAATTCTGTCGGTTTGCTATAGCCATTGCAATTCATCATACTTGGATGGAATGTTCAATTATAGTGACATTTCCGATAAGTGTCGTGTTGAGATAAGTGTTTCACATAAATATGAGGAAAAAGTTATATTGGCTTGCTGTAGCCATCGCATTTCAATAGAATTTGAATAGGAAGTTCAATTGTATTGACATTTTCGACTAATATCGTAGTGAGGGAAAATTTTTAGAAAAATAAGAAGGAATAGTTCTGTTGGTTTGCTACAGCTTTAGCAATTCAGTAGAATTTGACTAAAATATTCAATTACATTGACGTTTTCGTCTAATATAGTTGTGAGGGAGCATTTTTTTTTTTTTAAGGAAAAGCTCCATTTGTTTGCTGCAGCCATAGCAATTGAGAGGAATTTGACTAAAAAGTGCATTTACATTAGCATTTCCGACTAATATCGTGATGAGCTGATATTTTTCATAAATAGGCAGGAAAAATTCTGTCGGTTTGCTACAGCCATTGCAATTCATCATACTTTGAATGGAATCTTCAATTACGTTGATATTACCGACTAGTATCGTGTTGAGCAAAGTTCCTTGCATAAATAAGGGTTAAAAATTCTACTGGCTTGCTACAGCCATCGCTATTCCATAGAACTTGGCTAGAAAGTTCAATTACATTAACGTTTTCGTCTAATATCGTTCTGAGGGAACATTTTTTTTAAAAAAAGGAAAAATCCTATTAGTTTCCTGCAGCCATAGCAATAGAATAGAATTTGACTAGAAAGTGCAATTACATTATCATTTTCAACTAATATCGTGACGAGCTGACTTCTTTACATACATAGGCAGGAAAAATTCTGTCGGTTTGCTATAGCCATTGCAATTCATCATACTTTGAATGGAATGTTCAATTATGTTGATATTACCGACTAGTATCGTGTTGAGCAAAGTTTTTTGTATAAATATGAGTGAAAAATTCTATTGGCTTGCTATAGCCATCGCTATTCCATTGAATTTCACTACAATGTTTCAATTACATTGACGTTTTCGTCTAATATCGTTGTGAGGGAACACTTCTTTTTTAAAAAAGGAAGAATTCCATTGGCTTGCTACAGCCATGGCAATTGAATAGAATTTGACTAGAAAGTACAATTACATTGACATTTTCGACTAATACCGTTATGACCTGACTTCTCTACATAAATAGGCAGGAAAAACTCTGTCGTCGCTATAGCCATTGAAATTCTTCATACTTTGAATTGTATGTTAAACTATATTGACAATTCCTCCGACGAGTATCGTGTTGAGATATGTTTTTCGCATAAGTATCGGGAAAAAATTACATTGGCATCTATACCCATCGCAATTCAATAGAATTTGACCAGAAAGTTCAATTGTACTGACATTTTCGACCAATATCGTTGTTGGGGCGCATTTTTAGGAAAATAAGTAGGAATAGTTCTATTGATTTGCTACAGCCACAGCAATTCAGTAGAATTTGACTAGAAAGTTCAATTATATTGACGTTTTCGACTAATATCGTTGTGAGGGAGCATTTTTAAAGAAATAAGTCGGAATGGTACTAGTGGTTTTGCTACAGTCATAGCATTTGAATAGAATTTGCCTCGAAAGTGCAGTTACATTGACATTTTCGGCTAATATCGTGATGAGCTGTATTCCTTACATAAATAGGCAGAAAAAATTCTTTCGGTTTGCTATAACCATTGCAATTCATCATACTTTGAATGGAATGTCCAATTATATTGATATTTATAACGTGCATCGGGTTGAGCTAAGCTATTTACATAAATAAGGAGGAATAATTCTATTGGTTTGCTTTAGCCATCGCAATTCCATAGAATTTGACTAGAGAGTTCAATTATATTGACATTTTCGACTAATATCGTTGTGAGTGAACATTTTTAGAAAAATAAGTAGGAAAAGTTCTATTGGTTTGCTACAGCCATTGCAATTCAATAGAATTTGGGTACAAAGGTCAATTATATTGACATTATCGACTAATATGGCGGTAAGCTACATTTTTTTACGTAAATAAGGAGAAATAATTCTATTGGTTCATTATAGCCACTGCATTTCAAAAGAATTTGACAGGAAAGTTCAATTATTTTCACATTTTCGACAAATATCGTGGCGTGGTATCCTTTTTACGAAAATAAGGAGGAAAAATTATGTTGGATTGCTATAGTCATTGCAGTTCAATGGTATTTGACTAGAGAGTTCAAACACATTGACGATTTCGTCTAATGTCGTTGTGAGGGAAATTTTTTTACAAAACAAGGAAAAATTCTATTGGTTTGCTATAGCCATTGCAATTCAATGGAATTTGAGTAGAAAGCTCAATTACAGTGAAATTTAAGACTAATATCGTGATGAGCTGACTTTCTTACATAAATAATGAGGAAAAATAATGTCGGGTTGCTATAGCCATAGCAATTCATCATAATTTGAATAGAAAGTACAAATACATTGTCATTTCCGACTAGTTTCGTGATGAGTTAGGTTTTTAAAATTAATGATGGGGAAAAATGCTATTGGTTTGCTATAGCCATCGTAATTCCGTAGAATTTCACCAGAATGTTTAATTACATTGAGGTTATCGTCTAATATCGTTGTGAGGTACATTTTTTTTAAAAAAAGGGATAAATACTATTGTTTTTTCTACAGACATAGCAATTGAATAGAATTTGAGTAGAAAATACAATTACATTGACATTTTCGACTAATATCGTGTTGAGCTGACTTCTTTGCGTAAATAGGCAGGAAATATTCTGTCTGTTTGCTATACCCATTGCAATTCATCATATTTTTAAATGGAATGTTCAATTATATTGACGTTTCCGACTAGTATCACGTTGAGGTAAGTTTTTTACATTATTATATGGGAAAAATTCAAGTGGCTTGCTATAGCCATTGCAATTCAATAGAATTTGACAAGACAGCTCAATTATATTGACATTTTCGACTAATATCGTTGTGAGGGAGAATTTTCCAGAAAAATAGTTCAGAAAAGTTCTATTGGTTTGCTACAGCCATTGCAATTCAATAAAATATGTATACAACGTACAATTATATTGTCATTATCGACTTATATGGCGGTGAGCTGCATTTTTTTACGTCAATAGGGAGAAATAATTCTATTGGTTCGCTATAGCCACTGCATTTCAAAAGAATTTGACAGGAAAGTTCAATTATTTTCACATTTTCGACAAATATCGTGGTCTGGTATCCTTTTTACGTAAATAAGGAGGAAAAATTCTATTGGTTTGCTATAGCCATCGTAATTCCGTAGAATTTGACTAGAATCTTTAATTACATTGACGTTTTCGTCTAGTACCGTTGCGAGGGAACATTTTTTTTTCAAACAAAAGGAGAAATTCCATTGGTTTGCTACGGCCATAGCTATTGAATGGAATTTGAATAAGAATTGCAACTACATTGACATTTTCGACTAATATCGTGATGAGCTGACATCTTTACATAAATAGGCATGAAAAATTCTGTCGGTTTGCTATAGGCATTGCAATTCATCATACTTTGAATGGAATGTTCAATTATACTGACATTTCCGACTTGTATCGTGTTGAGCTAAGTTTTTTATATAAATATAGGGGATATATTCAATTGGCTTATAATAGCCATCGCAATTCAAAAGAATTTGACAAGAAAGTAAATTTATATTGACATTTTCGAGTAATAGCGCTGTGAGGAAGAATTTTTAGAAAAATGAGTGGGAAAATTTCTATTTGTTTGCTACAGCCATTGCAATTCAATAGAGTTTGAATACAAATGTCAATTATATTGACATTATCAACTAATATGGGGGTGAGCTGCATTTTTTTACGTCAATAGGGAGAAATAATTCTATTGGTTCGCTACAGCCACTGCATTTCAAAAGAATTTGACAGGGAAGTTCAGTTATTATCACTTTTTCGTCAAATGTCGTGGTGTGGTAGCCCTTTTTACGAAAATAAGGAGGAAAAATTATATTGGTTTACTATTGACATCGCAATTCTATGGAATTTGAGTAGAAAGTTCAATTATAGTAACATTTACGGCAGATATCTTGATCAGCCAACTTTTTTACATAAATAATAAGGAAAAATTCTGTCGAGTCGCTATAGCCGTATCAATTCATCATAATTTGAAACCGATGTTCTATTATATTGACATTTCCGACTAGTATCGTGTTGAGCTGGGTTTTTTACACTAATAGGGGGGAAAGATTCTATTGGTTACCAATAGCTATCGAAATTCCTCAAAATTTGACTAGAAAGTTCAATTACATTTAGGTTTTCGTCCAATATCGTTGTGAGGGACATTTTTTTTAAAAAAAAGGATAAATCCTATTGGTTTGCTACAGCCATAGCAATTGAATAGAATTTGAATAGAGAGAGCAACTGCATTAACAATTTCAACAAATTACGTAATGAGCTGGATTCTTTACATAAATAGGGAGGACAAAGTCTGTCGGTTTGCTATAGCCATTGCAATACATCATACTTTGAATGGAATGTTCAATTAGAGTGACATTTCCGATTAGTGTCGTGTTGAGATAAGTGTTACACATAAATATGGGGAAAAAGTTATATTGGCTTGCTATGGCCATCGCATTTCAATAGAATTTCACTAGAATGTTTCAATTACATTAACGTTTTCGTCTAATATCGTTGTGAGGGAACACTCCTTTTTTAAAAATGGAAGAATTCCATTGGCTTGCTACAGCCATGGCAATTGAATAGAATTTGACTAGAAAGTACAATTACATTGACATTTTCGACTAATACAGTTATGACCTGACTTCTCTACATAAATAGGCAGGAAAAACTCTGTCGTCGCTATAGCCATTGAAATTCTTCATACTTTGAATTGTATGTTAAACTATATTGACAATTCCTCCGACGAGTATCGTGTTGAGATAAGTTTTTCGCATAAGTATCGGGAAAAAATTACATTGGCATCTATACCCATCGCAATTCAATGGAATTTGACCAGAAAGTTCAATTGTATTGACATTTTCGACCAATATCGTTGTTGGGGCGCATTTTTAGGAAAATAAGTAGGAATAGTTCTATTGATTTGCTACAGCCACAGCAATTCAGTAGAATTTGACTAGAAAGTTCAATTATATTGACGTTTTCGACTAATATCGTTGTGAGGGAGCATTTTTAAAGAAATAAGTCGGAATGGTACTAGTGGTTTTGCTACAGTCATAGCATTTGAATAGAATTTGCCTCGAAAGTGCAGTTACATTGACATTTTCGGCTAATATCGTGATGAGCTGTATTCCTTACATAAATAGGCAGAAAAAATTCTTTCGGTTTGCTATAACCAATTCGTAATTCCGTAGAATTTGACTGGAATGTTTAATTACATTGAGGTTATCGTCTAATATCGTTGCGAGGTACATTTTTTTAGAAAAAAGGGATAAATACTATTGGTTTGCTACAGCCATAGCATTTGCATGGAATTTGACTAAAAAGTGCAATTACATACAAATTTTCGACTAATATCGTGGTGAGCTGACATCTTTACATAAATAGGCAGGAAAAATTCTGTCGGTTTGCTATAGCCATTGCAATTCATCACACCTTGAATGGAATGTTCAATTATATTGACGTTTCCGACTAGTATCACGTTGAGGTAGGTTTTTTGCATAATTATATGGGAAATATTCCAGTGGCTCGCTATAGCCACAGCATTTCAAAAGAATTTGCCAGAAAAGTTCCATATTATTTTCACATTTTCGACAAATATCGTGGTGTGGTATCCTTTTTACGAAAAGAAGGAGTAAAAATTATATTGGTATGCTATAGCCATTGCAATTCAATGAGATTTGAGTAGAAATTTCAATTATAGTGAAGTTTACGACTATATCGTTATGAACTGACTATTTTACATAAATAATCATGAAGAATTCTGTCGGGTTGCTGTATCCATAGCAATTCATCATAACCTCAAGGGAAAGTACAATTATATTGTCATTTCCGAATAGTATCGTGTTGAGCTAAGTTTTTTACATTTATAGGGGAGAAATATTCTATTGGTTTGCTACAGCCACAGTATTTCAGTAGAATTTGACTAGAAAGTTCAATTATATTGACGTTTTCGTCTAATATCGTTGTGAGGGAGCACTGTTTTTAAAAAAAATGGAAGATTCCATAGGTTTGCTGCAGCCATAGCAACTGAATAGAATTTGTCTAGAAAGTGCAATTACATAGACATGTTCGACCAATATCGTGATGAGCTGACTTATGTACATAAATAGGCAGGAAGAACTCTGTCGGTTTGCTATAGCCATTGCGAATCATCATACTTTGAATGGAATGTTAAATTATATTGACATTTCCAACTAGTATCGTGTTGAGCAAAGTTTCTTAAATAAATATGAGGGAATAATTATATTGGCTTGCTATAGCCACCGCAATTGAATAGAATTTGACTAGAAAGTACAATTACATTGACATTTTCGACTAATACCGTTATGATCTGACGTCTCTACATAAATAGGCAGGAAAAACTCTGTCGGTTCGCTATAGCCATTGAAATTCTTCATACTTCGAATGGTATGTTAAACTATATTGACATTTCCTCCGACGGGTATCGTGTTGAGATAAGTTTTTCACGTAAGTATCGGGAAAAAATAACATTGGCTTCTATACCCATCGCAATTCAATAGAATTTGGCTAGAAAGTTCAATTGTATTGACATTTTCGACCAATACCGTTGTTGGGGCGCATTTTTTTGAAAATAAGTAGGAATAGTTCTATTGGTTTGCTACAGCCACAGCAATTCAGTAGAACTTGCCTAGAAAGTTCAATTATATTGACGTTTTCGTCTAATACCGTTGTGAGGGAGCATTGTTTTTTAAAAAAATGGAAAATACCATTGGTTT
>NW_016920501.1:0-11276 GCF_001483705.2 Eufriesea mexicana
TCCCGAGAGCCAAACAGAATATACTACAGCACAGCAGGACACAGATAACCGCGGAACTTCCGTGTATGCCGCAAAAGTCTAAGATACCCTTACCAAACGTAACCTAACATGAGATAACCAAACGTAGCCTAACTCGACGTAACGTGCCGACGACACAAATGCTGCCCACCCAGAGACCAGCTGTACGCATTAGAGCACAGTAGAGCCCCCCTTAACCTAACCAATCGTAACGTATCCAAACGTAACCTAACCCTGACTAACGAGACGCGACCACTATTGCTCGCCTCCCTAGATCCAAGCAGAACATATTAGAATAGAGTAGAGGGCAGGAATCCATAGAATTGCATTGTACAGCAGAAAAGTCAACGCTATCCTGACCTACCCCAAACAAATGTATCCTAGCCAAACGAAGGCAAACTCAACATAACGAACCGCAACCACTAATGCTGGTCGCCCTAGGACCAAGCAGAATCCAGTACAGCAGAGTCGAGCGCAGATGTCCACAGTATAAGAGTGTACGACACGAAAGACAATGATATTCTGACCTAAAACAAACAAACGTAGCCTAAGCAAACGTAGCCTAACTCAACCTATCGTGACGAGAAAATTATTACTCGACACCGCAGTGTCAAACAGAGCATGGCAGAGCAACACATAGCGCGGAAATGCACCGCACTTCAGTGTACAGCACAAAAGTCAAAAATATCCTATCCTCCCAAAACGAACATAACATAACCGAACGCAACCTAACTATATCTAACGAGCCGTGGCCACAATTTGTGGCTTCCGCAGAGCAAAGCAGAGCATAAAAGAGCCTAGTTGTGCGCATGAATCCATAGAATCGCCGCGTACAGCAGAAAAGTCGAGGCTATCCAAACCTAAACATAGCTATCACAACCTAACCAAACGTCGCGTATCTGTACCTAACTTGGAGAGACGACTATTACTGGCTTCAGCAGAGGCGAGCAGAACATACTGGAGCACCGTAGATAGCTGAAATCCGCCGCATTTCAGTGTAGAGCACAAAAGTCATAGATATAATGTCCTAACCCAAACTAATCTAACTTAACCGAACCAAAAACAACTCTACCTAATTCGCCGCGGCCGCTGTTTCTATCATCCACAGAGCAAAGCAGAGCGTACTATGTTAGAGTAGAGCGCAGGGGTCCACCAATTGTCAGCGTATAGCACAAAAGTTAAAGATGTCCGGATCTAACGTCACCAACCGTAGCATAAGCAAACGAGCCTAACCCCACCTAACCGTCATACACCACTATTGCTGACCTCCCGAGGGCCAAGTAGAGTATACTGCAAGACAGTAGATCGCTGATATCCGCGGCGTTTCAGCGTATACCACAAAAGTCAGGGTATCCTATCCTAACCTGACCCATCCTAACCTAAACAAACATTGCATAACTAAGAATAACGTGACAAGAGCAATATTGCTGTCTTTTCCAGAGCCAAGCTGAACGTATCAGATCACAGTGGCGCGCAGAAATCCACCGAATAGCAGTGTATAGCACGTAAATCAAAGCTATCCTCTCCTAACCTAACAAATCGCAACATAACCGAACGTAACATAACTCAGCCTAACGTGCAGCGACCACTATTGCTGGCTACCCCAGAGGCGAGCAGAGTAGAGTAGAGCACATCAGAGCGCACAGATCCACTGAATAGCAGTCTATGCCAAGAAGGACAAAGCCATCCGGACCTAACCCAAACAAACGTATCCTAACCAAACGTACCTTACTTGACCTAACGGGCCGAGACCACTATTGCTGGGTTCCACAGAGCCAAGTATTATACACTAGAGCACAGTAGTGTACTGAAATCCACAGAATAGCAGTGCATACCACGAAGGTCAAGGGCATGCAAACCTAACCCTAGCAAACATAACCGAACCGAAAGTAGCATAAATCAGCCTAACGTGCCGAGACCACCGCTGCTGGGCACCTCAGAACCAAGCAGAGCACATTAGAGCACAGTAGAGGGCAGAAATCCACCAAATGGAAGTGCATGGTATTAAAGTCATATCTACCTTATCCTAATCTAGCCAAAGGTAACGTAACCGAACGTAATCTAACTCATCATAACCTGTTGCGGCCACTGTAGCCTTCATCACCACAGAGAAGCAGAATATGATAGAGCAGAGTAGATCGCAGAGGTCCACCGAAGGGCAGTGCATGGTTATAAAGTCATATCTACCTTATCCTAATCTAGCCAAAGGTAACGTAACCGAACGTAATCTAACTCATCATAACCTGCTGCGGCCACTGTAGCCTTCGTCACCACAGAGAAGCAGAATATGATAGAGCAGAGTAGATCGCAGAGGTCCATATAATAGCAGTGTTGAGTACAGAAGTCAAAGCTATCCTAATCAAACGTAACCTAACTCAACCTATCGTGTGGAGAAAAATATTGCTGTCCTCCCCATGGCCAAGCAGAGTATACTACAGAACAGTAGTTCGCAGAAGTGCGCCGCATTGCAGTGTAGAGCACAAAAGTCGAAGACATTCTAAGCCAACATCTCCTAAACTGACGCAACCAAGTATAGCCGGCCTCAAACTAACATGCCGCGATCACTATTGCCGGACACCGCAACGCCAAGCAGAACATATAAGAGGAGAGTAGACGGCCGTAGTGCATAGAATAGCAGTGTATGACAGAAAAGTCAAAGATATTATATCCTAAACCAAACTAGCCTAACATAGCCAAGCGCAACATAACTCAGCCTAGCGTGCCGAGATCATAGTTGCTGGCACCCCCAGAGCCAAGCCGAGCATTTTGGGTCTCAGTAGGGAGCAGTGATCCACCTTACAGTAGTGTATAGCACAAAGATCGAAGCTATCCCGACAAAACCTGACCTTACCTAACATAACGAAACCTAACATAACTCAACCTGTCGTGCCGCGATCACTATTGCTAGCGACCACAGAGGCCAGTAGAGTATGATAGAGCACAGTAGAGCGCAGATGTGCATAGAATAGTTATGTTGAGCACAAAAGTCGGTGCTATCCGGACCTAACCCAATCCAACCTAACCTAACCAAACGTAACCAAACTCAGCTTAACGTGCCGCTGTGATAATTGCCGGCCACCCAAGAACTGAGCGGAACACATTAGAGGACAGTAGAGCGCAGAAGTCAAAGGAATGGCCTGTGTATAGCAGATAAGTAAAAGCTATTCGGACCTAACAAAAACGAGCATAACCCAAGCGAACGTAGCATAACTCAAGCTAACGTGCCGAGACCGCTGTTGCTTGCCTCCCAAGAGCCAAGCAGAATTTATGAGAACACGGTAGAGCGATGAGAGCGGCCGAATAGCAGTGTATAGCACAAATGTCAGGGATATCCTAACTTAACCTGTCCCAACCTAGCTTAACCAAACGCAGCTTTACTAAACCTAGGGAGCAGAGAACACCATTCCTGGCATCTCCAGTGACACGCAGAACATATTGCAGCACGGCAGATCGCAGGAATGTAACGAAAGCTGCTGGTAGCAAAAAAGTCAGTGCAACCCAGGCCTAACCCATCCTATCGTAACCTAAACAAACGTAGCCCAAATAAACATAAAGTCCCGCACACCCCTATTGCTAGGATCCAGGTAGACGGTCAGAACGTAGTAGAGGAGTGTAGGGCTCAGGAATCCTTAGAATCGCTGTGTATAGCAGAAAAGTCGGGGATACCCAAACCTGACGCATACAAACATAACCTAATCAAATATAGCCTAACACAGCATAACGTGCCGCGACCGCTACTGCTGGTCTCCCAGGGCCAAGCAGAATATATTACAGCACGGTGGAGCGCAGAAATACGCCGAATAGCAGTGCCCAGCTGGAAAGCCAATGCTACCTTAGACGTACGTAACACAACAGAACAAAGCCAAACGTAACTGCTCTCTTCCTCGCGTGCCGAGACTACCATTGCTGGCTTCGCCAGAGCCATACAGAATATTAGTGCACAGTAGATGGCACAAATCCGCCGCATTGCAGCGTATAGCACAAAAGTCGAGGATATCCTGACATAAACAGACCTAACACATCGTAACCTAACGTAGCCTATCTCATCATAAGGTGCCGAGGCCACAACTGCTGGCTTCCACAGATTCAAGCAGAAAACCCTAGCTCACAGCAGAGCGCATCAATGCTCCTAATAGCAATGTGTGTCAAAGAAGTCGAAGCCATCCAGTCCTAACATAGGATAGGGAGGCCAGCAATAGTGGCAGCGACATGATAGGCCTAATTATGTTACGTTTGTATATGCTACGATTGATTAGGTTTGGGTAGATTAGCATTGACCTTTGCGCTATGCACTACTGTTCGGTGGACTCCTGCGCTCAGCTCTGCTCTAGTTTCTTCTGCTTGCCTCTGTGCATGGCAGCAATAGAGGTCCCAGCACGTTAGGGTGTCTTGAGTTTTGTACGCTTACGCTTCATTAGTTAAGATTAGGACGGAACAGCCCTCCCTTTTGTGCTATACACTGATTTTCCGTGTATTTCTGAGATTTACTGTGCTCTGATATGCTCTGCTTTGCTCTGGGGATGCCAGAAGTGGTGGTCGAGGCTCGTTGGTCTGAGTTTGGTTATGTTCGGTCACGTTAGGTCTGTTTGGTTTAGGTTTGGATAACTTTGGCTTTTCTGCCATTCACTGAGATTTTATGGACTTCTTCGCTCTACTGTCATATAGTATGTTCTGCGTGGCTATGTTGATGCCAGCAAAAATGTGCTCGGCACATTAGGTTTAGTTGGGTTACGGACGGTTATGTTACGGTTGCCTATGTTAAGACAGGGTAGCAATGACCTTTGTGCTATACACTGCCATTTGGTGTATTTCTGCGCTCTGTCGTGCTCTAACTTGATCTGCTTGTCTCTGTGGAGGCCAGCAATAGTGGTCTCGGCACGTTACATTCAGGAAGGTTATGTTCGGTTACGTTACGTTTGGCAATGTTAGGACAGGATAGCTTTGACTTCCCTGTAATACATTACTATTCGGCTGATCTCGGTGTCCAACTGTGCTCTAGCATATACCGCTTGGCCTTGGGAGGCCAGCAATGGTGGTCTCGTCACGTTAAGTTGATTTATGTTACTTCTGCGTATGTCACGTTTGGTCAAGTAAGGACAGGACAGCTTCGACTTTCCTGCTATACACTGTTATTTGGTGGATATCTGCTCTCTAATATGCACTACTATATTCTGCTTGACCCTGGGCTGGCCAGCAGTAGTGGTATCGGTACGTTAGGTTGAGCTACGATACGTTTGGCTATGTTACGTTTGGCCACGTTATGAGAGCACTGCTCTGCCTTTTGTGGTACACAGTGTTATACGGTGGATGCCTGCAATGTACTATGCTCTACTATATTCTGCTTAGCGCTGGCGAGCCCAGCAACTTTGATCGCCTCACGTAATGTCGGGCTAGGCTACGTGCGGTTAGGTTATGTTAGTTTGGATTAGGTTTGGATATCTTTGACGCTTCTGCTATACACTGCTGTCCGATGGTTTTCAGAGCCCTGCTTTCCTCCACTATGTTCTGCGCGGCTCTGTGGAAGCCAGCAATAGTAGTCGCAGCACGTTGGATTTTGTTGCGTCACGCTTGTTTATGTTACGGTTCGTTATGATAGGACAGCGAAGCTTCGATTTCTGTGCTATACATTGATATTCAGTGGAATTCTGAGCTGTGCTGTACTCTAGCATGTGCTGCTTGGCTCTGGGGGGGGGCAGTAGTAGTGGTCTCGACACGTTATATTGAGTTAGGCTACGTTTGGTTTATTTAGGTCATTTCAGGCATAGTTTAGATATCTTTGGCTTTTGCGGTATACACCGCAATGCGGCAGGTTCCAGCGATCTGCTGATCTGTAGTATATTCTGCTTGGCTCTGGGAAGGCCGGCAGCAGTGTTCTCGCCATGTTGGTTTGACATGTCCTACGTTAGGTTATGTTGCGTTTGGTTAGGTTAGGAGAGGATTGATTGGACTTTTGCGCTATACACAGCTTTTCGGTGGGTCTCTGCGTCCTAGTGTGCTCTAATATTTCCCGCTTGGCCCGGGGAGGCCAGTAATATTGGTCTCGGCACACTACGCATATTCAGGTTACGCTCGGTTAGGTATGGTTATGCTGCGTTTGTCAGGTGTAGCCACGACTTTCGTATTTTACAGTGCTATCCTTTGTATTTCTGCGCTCTACTGTGCCTAATACATTCTGCATGGCTCTGGGGAGGCCAACAACGGTGGCCTCGGAACGTTAGTTTGTGTTTTGTTACGCTTGATTACGTTACGTTTGGTTAGGTTAAGAGAGAATAGCTCAGACTTTTGCGCTATACACAGCTTTTCGGCGGGTTTTGCGCTCTACATTGCCCTAATTTGCCCTGCTTGGCTCTGTGGAGGCCTGCAATACGGGTCGCTGCACGTTACGTTGAGTTAATGTACGTTTGCGTTTGTTACGGTTGGTTATGTTAGGAGAGGATAGCTTTGCCTTTTGTGTTATACACTGCCATCCGGCGTATATCTGCACCCTACTGTGCTGTAATATGTTCAGCTTGGCTGTGGGGATGGCGGCAATAGTGGTATCGGCACATTACTTTGAGACAGGTTACATTTGGTTATGGTACGTTAGACTTTGTTGTGATCGGGTAATTTCGACTTTTCTGCTGTACACTGCGATTCTATGGATTTTTGCGCTCTACTCGCCTCTGATATGCTCTGCTTGTCTCTGTGGAGGCCACCTGCACAGGTCGCCGCGCGTTACGTTGAGCTAGATTACGTTTGGTTAGGTTGGGTTATGCAGGATTTGGTTAGGATAGCTTTGACTTTCGTGGTGTACACTGATAATCGGTGGATTTCCGCGCTCTACTGTGCTCTGGTATATTCTGATCGGCTATGAGATGGTCAGCAACAGTGGTTTCGGCACATTGGTTTGAGATAGGGTGAGTTTGGTTGTGTTACGTTTGCTTTGGCTATGTTCAGACAGCTCCGACTTTTCTCCTATTCTCTTCATTTAGATGGATATCTATGCTCTACTCTTCTTTAATACGCTCCGCTTGACTCTGTGGAGGCCAGCAATCCTGGTCGCTGCACGTTAGGTTGAGTTAGAATACGTTTGGTTTGGATAGCTTAGGTCGTGTTGTGTTAGGGTACCTTTGACTTTTGTGCGCAAAACTGATATTTTATGCAACTTAGTGCTCTACTGTGCTCTATCTTATTCCGCTTCTCCCTGGGGTCGCCAGCTATAGTGGCCGCGGCACGCTACGTTGAGTTATGTTACGTTTTGTTAGGTTAGGATAGAATAGCTTTGACTTTTGTGCTATACTATGTCATTCGGTGGACTTCTGCGCACTACTGTGCCCTAATTTGTTCTGTTTGGTTCTGTGGAGGCCAGCAATTGTGGGATCGGCGCGTTGTGCTTAGCTAGGTTACGTTGAGTTAGGGTAGGATTGATAAGGTTAGGTTAGGGTATCTTCGACTTCTGTCCTTTGCACTGCATTGCGACGGATTCCTACGCACTCCTCTGCTCTAGTACATTCTGATAGGCTCTGGAGACGTTAGCAATAGTGGTCTAGGCATGATTGGTTATGTTATGTTACCCTCGGCTATGTCATGCTTTACTAGGTTAGGTAAGTGTAGCTTCGACGTTTGTGGTATAAACAGCTTTTCGGTGGATTTCTGCTCTCTGCAGTTATCTTATATGCTCTGCTTTGTTCTGGAGCGGGAAGAGATGACGGCTGCGGTACAATTGCTTGAATTATATCACGTTTGGTTATGTTACGTTTGTTTGGGTCAGATTTGGAGAGCACAGACTTTGCTTCTATACCCTGCGACCTATGTATATCGGTACTCTTCTCTACTCTAGTATGTTCTGCTTGGCTCTGTGGAGGACAGAAAAACTGGTCACCCCACTATAGGTTGAATTATATTACGTTTGGTTAGGTTCGGCTTGGTTGAGTCTGGATCGGATGGATTTGACATTTGTGCTCGACACTGCTCTTCCATGGACTTCTGCGCAACACAGTGCTCTATCGAACTCTGCTAGTCAACGGAGACGCCAGCAATGACGCTCGCGGCACGTCAGTGTGCATTATGTTACGCTTGGTTATGGTAGGTTGGGTTATGTTTGGTAGCGATTGCTTTGACCTTCGTCCTATACGCTGCCTTTCGGAAGATATATGCGCTCTGCGTTGCCCTACTGGCATCTGCTTGTCTCTGGGGAGGTCAGCAATTGTGGTCCATGCGCGTTGTGTTAAGTTACGTTACGTTCGGTTAGGTTAAGTCAAGTATTGTTTGGTGAGGATATCATTGACTTTTGTGATATAGACAGCAATGCTGTGGATTTCTGCGCTCTACTCTGCTCCAGTTTATTCCGCTTGGCTCCGCGGGGGCCAGCAATACCGTTCTCGGCACTTTAGGTTCAGTTAGGTTACGTTTGGTTAGGTTAGGTTAGTCCAAGATAGGGTAGAATATCTTTGACCTTTCTCCTGTTCATTGCCATTATATGCACTTCTGCAATCTACACTCCTGTAATATGTTCTGCTTGGCTGTGGGGAGTCCACCAATAGTGGGCTCGGCTCGTCATGTTTAGATAGTTTACGTTTGGCCCGGCTAGGTTGAGACAGGTTAGCTCAGGATTCCTTTCACTTCTGCGCCATACAGTGCTACTTGGCGGCTTTCTGCGCTCTACTGTGCTCCAGTAAATTCTGCTTGGCGCTGGTGAGTCCAGCAGCAGTGGCCGTGTCGCGCTGTGTCGATATAGGTTTCGTTTGGCTCGGTTATATTTGTTTGGGTTAAGTGCGATTGGCTTTGTCTTTTCTGTTACACACTGCTATCCTATGGATATCTGCGCCCTACTCTACTGTAATATGATTGGCTTAGCTCTGCGGAGGATGGCAATAGTGGTCTCGGCACGTTAAGTTGAGATATGAAACGCTTGG
Source organism: Eufriesea mexicana (assembly GCF_001483705.2). Classification (NCBI taxonomy): domain Eukaryota; kingdom Metazoa; phylum Arthropoda; class Insecta; order Hymenoptera; family Apidae; genus Eufriesea; species Eufriesea mexicana. The sequence goes on from NW_016920501.1 coordinate 8,913, forward strand.
TTTTGTCACCCTTGGCTTCGGTTAGGATAGGATAGCTTTGACGTTTGGGGCTATGCACTTCTACTCGGTGGATTTCTGGGCTTTGCTGTGCTCTGATATTTCCTGCTTGTCACTGGGGAGGACAGATATATTGGTCTGGGAACATTGTGTCGAGATATTTTACGTTTGGTTATGTGAGGGTTGGTTATGTTAGAAAGGGATAGTTTTGACTTTTGCACCATACACTGCAATTCGGTGGATTTTTGCTATCTACTATGCGCTAATATTTTATGCTTAGCGCTAGAGACGCAATTGTGGTCTTGGCACGTTAGGTTGACCTGTGTTACATAAAGCAACAGCGATCACTATTGCTGGCGTCCCCAGAGACAAGCGGCGTATAACAGGGCACAGTGGAGGACAGATGCCGATATAATATCAGTGCTGGGCACAAAAGTCGAAGCTACCGTAACCAAACATAACCGAACGTAACATAACCATACGTAACCAGACACAAACTAATGTGCCTACACCACTGCTGCTAACTTCCACAGAACCAACCAGAATATACTAGAGCACACTGCAGCGCAGATATCCGCCACGTTGCAGTGCAAAGAACATAAGTCAAAGATATCCCAACCTAACCTGACCTAACCTAACCTAACCTAATAGCGGTGTATAGCACAAAAGTCAAAGCCACCCTATCCTAACCTGGTCTTCCATAACGTAACCTATGTAACATAACCAATCCTGACGTGCAGAGACCACCATTGCTGGCCTCCCCATAGTCAAACAGAGCATATTACAGCACAGTAGAGAGCAGAAATCCACCCAATAGCAGTGAACAGCACAAGTGTCAAAGCTATCCTATCGTAACATGGTCAAACGTAACGCAACCAAACGTAACATAACTCATACTGACGTGCAGTGAACATCATTGCTGGCATTCCCAGTGCCAAGGTGAACATACTACATAACTCTAGAGCGCTGAAATCCACCGAAAAGCAGTGTACAGTTGAAAAGTCAAAGCTATCAACTCCTAGAGTAGCCAGTCGTAATATAACCAAACGTAACCTTACACAACCTAACGTGCTGCGACCACGACTCCCTGCCTCCCCAGAGGCAAGCATTACATGTTAGCGGATAGTAGAACGCAGAAATCCATAGAATCGCAGGGCATATCAGAAAAGTCTAAGGTACCCGTACCTAACCCAAACCAAACATAGCCTAACTCAACATTACGCGCCGCTACCACTATTACTGGGCTCCCCACTGCCAAGCAGAATACTGTGGAGAACTGTAGAGCGCTAGTGTCCACCGTAAATCAGTGTGCACCACGAAAGTCGTATCTATCCAAACTGAAGGTAACGGCCCGGGACCACTATTACTGGCCTCCCGAGAGTCGAGCAGAGCATAGCAGAGCTCCTAACCAGGCCAAACGTATCTTAACCAAACGTAACGTAGCACAGACTGCGGTGCCACGACGACTATTGCTGGCCTCACGAACAGCCAAGCAGCGTGCAGAAGAAAAATGCAGGCCGCTGAAATCGACAGAACGGCAGAGTATAGCGCTAGCGTTTAAGCTATCCCAACCATACCCAACCAAACCTAGCCTAACCAAACGAAACTTAACTCAAGCTAACTTGCCGCAACCACTATTCCTGGCGTCCCCTGACGCAAGCAGAGCGTAGTGGCGCACAGTGCAGCACAGATTTCCATGGAATAATAGTGTGTAGCACAAAAGGCGAAGGTATCCTAACCTAACGCAACGTAACCTAACCTAACCAAACGTACTCTATCATAACCTAACCTGCCGCGGCCACTATTGCTGGCCTCCCGAGAGTCGAGCAGAGTGTAGTAGAGCAATGTAGACAGCGGCAATCCACTGAAGAGCAGTGAACAGCATAAAAGTCTAAGCTACCCTATCGTAATGTAACCAAACGTAGCATAACCGAGCGCAACATAGATCAGCCTAACGCGCAGAGAATACAATTGCTGCCCTCCCCAGAGTCAAGCAGCGCATACTAGAGGAAAGTCGAGCGCAGAAATTCATGCATTCGCAGTGCATAGCATAATAGTTGAAGCTGGCCTATCCTAACATGACCATACTTAACACAGCCGATCGTAGCCTAACTCAATCTAACGTGCCGAGACCACCTTTGCTTGCCTCCACAGAGCCAAGCAGAGTATACTAGAGCAGAGCAGAGCGCAGGAATGTACCTCACTGCAGTATATAGCATAAAAGTGGAAGATATCCTAACTTAACCTGTGCTGACCTAACCTAACCGTACGTAACCTAACACAGCATGACGTGCCGAGACTTCTACTTCTCGCATTCCCACATCCAAGCCGAACATGCTAGAGCGCTATGAAGTGCTGTAACCCTCA
>NW_016920501.1:15106-15965 GCF_001483705.2 Eufriesea mexicana
AAAGTCAAGGTGATCATATCAGATCGCAGTGGTGTGCTGAGGTACACCGAAAGGCAGTGCATAGCAAAGAAGTCAAAGCTATCCTCTCCTTACCTATCCAATCGTAACATTCCCAAACGTTACCTAACACAGCTTAATGAGCCCCGACTGCTATCGCTGGCCCCCTCAGAGTCGAGAGGAACATACTATAGCGCAGAAATCTCCCGGAAGACTGTGTATTCCACGAAAGTCGAAGCTATGCGGAGCTAACCCAAGCTGACATAACCCAGTCAAGCGGTGACTAACACAACCTAACGTGTCCAGGGCACTATTGCTGACCTCCGCAGAGCCAAGCAGAGCATATTAGAGAGCACCAGAGTGCTGAAGTCCACCGAATAGCAGAGTAAAGCACAAAAATCTTAGCTATCCAAGCCTATCGGAACGTAACGTAGCAGAACCAAACGTAACCTAACCCGACTTAACGTGCCTAGACCACTGTTACTAGCCACCACAGAGCCAAGCAGTAAATACTAGAGGATAGTAGAGCGCAGTAACCCACCGTATTGCAGAGTACGACACAAAAGTGAAAGGTACTCTAACATAACCTGTCACAACCTAACCTAACCGAACGCAGTCTATCGCAACCTGTCGCACCGATACCACTATTACTGCGTCACATAGACGAGCAGGCTATACAAGAGAAATATGGAGCGCAGGAATTCACCGTATAGCGGTGTATAGCACAAAAGTCAAAGCCACCCTACCCTAACCTGGTCATCCATAACGTAACCTATGTAACATAAACAATCCTGACGTGCAGAGACCACCATTGCTGGCCTCCCCATAGTCAAGCAGAGCATATTACTGCACAGTAGAGAGC
>NW_016920502.1:0-530 GCF_001483705.2 Eufriesea mexicana
CATAGCTCTCCTATAATATGCTGGACACCGGGTGGCGAGTAATATTCTCGGCACATTGGGTTGGGCAATGCTACGTTTGGTTGGGTTATGTTAGTTTGGGTTTGGTTTGGATATCTTTGTCTCTCGTGTTCGACACTGTTATTTGGTGGAATTCTGCGCTATACCTTGCTGTACTATACTCCGGTCGGATCTCGGTAGGACAGAAATAGTGGTCACGGTACGATAGGTTGAGTTAGGTATCGTTCGGTTATATTAGGTTAAGCTGCATTTGGTTACGATGGCTTGGACATTTGTGTTATACACTTCTATTCCGTTGATTTCTGCGCTCTACATTGCCCTACCACAATCTGCTCGACTCTGGGGTGGGCTGTAATAGTGGTCTCTTCACGTTAACTTGAGTTAGTCCACGGCTGGTCATGCTATGTGTTTCCGCGTTAGCTTTGACATTCGCCTTATATTCCGTTATCCTTTGGACTTCTGCGCTGTACTGCGCTCTACCGTATTCTGCATGGCACTGGCGCGTCCTGCAA
>NW_016920503.1:0-292 GCF_001483705.2 Eufriesea mexicana
AATGACGTATTTACGGATGTATGTATGAGTGAGCGTATGTGTGTATGCGTGGATGTATGGATGAACGTATGGACGTATGTATGGATGTACGTATGGATGGATAAGTGCATGGATGGATGGATTTGTGGATGTATGGATGTGTCGATGTATGGATGTATGAATTGATGGACGTATGGATGGATGGATGTATGGATGGATGGATGTACTAATGTATGGAAGTTTGTATGCTTGGATGTATGAATGTATGGCCGTATTTCCGTTATGCATGTACGGATGTATGTATGCATGGATG
>NW_016920504.1:0-515 GCF_001483705.2 Eufriesea mexicana
CTCGACTATGGGAAGGGCAGTAACAGCGGCGCCCGCACGCTAGTTTGGTTTATACTACGTCTTTTTATGTTGTGTTCGGTCAGGGTAGGAGAGGATAGCATTGACTTTAGTGCTATATACAGCTATTCGGATGATCTCTGATGCGCGACTGATGTCTGATATGCATAGTTTGGCTGTGGGAAGGAAGCAATAGTGGTCTCGGCACCTTATGCTGGGTCAGGGAACATTTGTTTGGGCTAGGTTACGTCAGGCTAGGTTAGGTTACCTTTGACTTCTGTCCTTTGCAATGCAACGCCGTCGACTTCTGTGATCTACTGCGTTCTGGTATATTCTACTTAGCTCTGGGGAGGGCAGCAAGACAGCGGTCTCGGCGCGTTAGTTTTAGTTAGTATATGTTTGGTAATGATGCGTTTCTATGTGTTAGGTTTGGGTTGCTTTGACTTTTCTGATGCACACTGCGGCTCTATCGACATTTGCGTTCTACTCTACACTAATGTGATCTGCTTGGCTGCGGG
>NW_016920505.1:0-225 GCF_001483705.2 Eufriesea mexicana
TTGGATTGAGGGCGTTAGGCGATCTATGCACCAAGCAATAGCCGGTAACAGATTTTGAATAGAGCCATTCTCTTGCAAGTAGATGGCTGTACTTGCCATTGGATTGAAGGCGTTCGGCGATCTAATCGCCACGCTGTGACAGCATATAGATTTTGAATAGGCTTATTCTCTGGCATGTAGATGGATGTACTTGCCATTGGATTGAAGGCGTTAGGCGATCTATTC
>NW_016920506.1:0-521 GCF_001483705.2 Eufriesea mexicana
ATTTCGTTGGATTTCAGCGCTATACTGTGCTCTAGTATGTCTGCTTGCCAATGGGGGGCCAGAAGAAGTGGTCTCGGCTCGTCAGATTTAGTTAGTCCACGTTTGGTTGGGTTAAGTTAGGCTGGGTTATGTGAGGGCATATTTGACTTCTGTGCTATGCGCAGCTATTTGGTGCCTCTCTGAGCTCCAGAGTGCTGTATAACATTCTGCTTGGCTGTGGGGATTCCAGCAATGGTGTCCTCGGCACGTTCGGTGTAGTTACGGTACGTTTGATTGTATTATGTTTGGAATAGTTAGGACAGGATAGCTTTGATTTCCGCGATATACACAGCTGTTGGATGGATTTCTGCGATCTGCATTGGTCTACTATACTATGCTCGATCCCGGGTTGGCCAGCAATAGTGGTCCCTGCACGATAATCTGAGTAACGTTACGTTTGGTTATATGCTTGCTTGTGTTAGGTACCGGTGTCCTTGACTTTCTCAGCATAGACTGCTATTCGGCGGTTTTCTGCGCTCTGT
>NW_016920507.1:0-240 GCF_001483705.2 Eufriesea mexicana
ATGGACTAGAGCACAGTGATAGGCAGAAATCCACCATGCAGGAGTGTATACCGCGTAAACCAATGCTATCCAAACATAACCTAGACACAGGTAACCTGAACAAGCGTTGCCTAACCAAACGTAACGTGCAGAGGCCACTATTTCTGGCCGCTCAATAGTTGAGCAGAGCATAGTAGGGCAATGGAGAGCACATAAATGCACCGGATAGCGGTGTATAGCGCAAAAGTCAGTGCCAACCTA
>NW_016920508.1:0-567 GCF_001483705.2 Eufriesea mexicana
TATTTATGCTCGAAAGCTACCTCACCACGATATCAGTCGAAAATGCTAATAAAATTGAATTTTCGTGCCTGATTCAATAGCACTGCAATGGCTACAGCGTGCCAATAGAATCTTCCCTCCTTATTTATGCATGGATGTGAGCTCACCACAATATTAGTCGAAAATGACTATAAAATTGAATTTGCCATCCAGATACTATAGAATTGCAATGGCCATAGCTGGCCAACAGAATCTATCCTCCGTATTTATGCAAAAAGTTACCTAACCACGATATTAGTCGAAAATGACTATAAAATTGAATTTGCCATCCAGATACTATAGAATTGCAATGGCCATAGCTGGCCAACAGAATCTATCCTCCGTATTTATGCAAAAAGTTACCTAACCACGATATTAGTCGAAAATGACTATAAAATTGAATTTGCCATCCAGATACTATAGAATTGCAATGGCCATAGCTGGCCAACAGAATCTATCCTCCGTATTTATGCAAAAAGTTACCTAACCACGATATTAGTCGAAAATGTCTATAAGGTTGCTTTTTCGAGGAAGATTCAAAAGCACTGT
>NW_016920509.1:0-233 GCF_001483705.2 Eufriesea mexicana
GCCGTAGTTGCGTTATGGACGTGTGGATGTATGTATGCATGGATGTATGGATGTATGAATGTATGGATGTACTGAGGCATGTGTCTATAGATGTGTGGGTGGCTGAATGGATCGGTGAATGGACGGAAGATTGCAGGTATGTATGGATGCATGTATGGACGAATGGATGGATGTCTGCAAGGATGTATGCATGGATGTATGCTCGGATGTATGTATGGATGTTTGAATGGATG
>NW_016920510.1:0-7378 GCF_001483705.2 Eufriesea mexicana
CGCTGGAGTCTGCGGGATCACTCTTCTTGACGCTTGTCTTGCAGTATGCACATACTTCGTTTCCCTTCCTGCTTGAGCGCGCTTTGGTATCGTGCCTGGTCTCTGCACAGTGACCGCAGGTGTCGTGCTTCTGCCGACAGTGCTTCGCTACATACCAGAAGCCTTGGCACTTATAGCAGTGGCTGACGGCGACGAAGTCCCCGACTTTGCACGCATTCCAGGATATGAACATTTTCCAGGATAACATTTTACTTCCCACTTGGTGGCTTACTTCTACCACCCAGTTGGTCCCCTCGCTGTCCTTCCTCCCTGTGCGGAAGCTGAATTTTATTTCTTCCACTTCCGCCTCTCCAAGCTTTTCCTTGCTCTGCTTCCGTAAGCAGGCTTGAATCCCATTTTCGGGCAGTTCCCTTGGGATTCCGCATGTGAGCACCCGCGGTTTATTCCTAACTGGCATCGTTGCTTTCAGGCCGATGCCCTCAGCTTGGCGTTCTCTGTGAACGCCCTGAGACCTTCCGCGGAAGTCGTTTCTACCGCTATGCCGTTGCCCTGTGCGCGACGCACTGACATCACTTGGATGCCCCACTGTTTAGAGTTGACCAAGGTGAAGACCGCTTTGCGCTTCCTCACTCGCCCTGATGTCGGTGTCCTCCAGCGACGGCGTTATAATTAGCAGGTTCTTCGGTGGCATTATTGCTAACTTCAGCAGAACTCTGCTCGACACTTTCGGTTTGTCGGCGTAAGACATTAGTCCGCTCCCGGCGACCGAGGCTGTGGCTCCCTTAGCTGCGGATTCGAGGCGCTTTGTTGCTTCCATTGTCCTGGAACCGGCGCCAGGTAATGCTGCCTTCGCCTCGTCTGACGACGAGAGACTCTCCTCTAGTTTGCCGCAGAGGAAGCTATTCTTCAGTGTGAATGCTTCCACGATCTTGCGCATTTCGAGGAAGCTCTCCAACACCGTTGCGGCGTTCTCTTTCCCCATCTTCTTTGCCGGGTCGAGGCAGGAGGCCAGCACATTCGTCTCTATTTCAGCTGCGCGTTTGGCCATCACCGATACTGTGCGCGTTGGCTGAGTTGCTGGTGTTTCTTAGGCTTCCACCTTCTTGCTCGTTTGCTCCTCCGTGCGTGGTTTTTCCGGGGTAGCACTCGCCCTGCGCTTCCCCATTGTCTTCTCCTCCGCACCGCTACCTGCCTTGCGACCGGCCAGTGTGGCCGGGACCTTCGCTCAATTGAACATGACGGAGGATTTTTCCAGGTTCCTATCTGGGCCCGGCGTCATCGGCAATTACCTTGTTTACTCCTTTAGCTATTTAAATTATTTTACTCTTAGTTTTGTTTGCCCCTAATCATTGAACCCGCTTTAATTTTAATTATGATTACTAACATTGATTCTAATCCGCTTTAATTTTAATATTTGTTTTAATATTTAATAAAAAAAAATTTTAATTTTAGCTTTAATTTTAAATTTTTATGAATTATTAATATTTTAATTATGATTACTATTGCAAATGTCGATGTTGATGAATTAAATATATTGAGTTTATTAAACTTTTCGTTCTTCTATTTTCTATATTCCGCGCGTTCGTCCGTGATAAGTTCGCTTCAGGTAACGGGATACCCTCAAGTACCGTTAGGCCTCTCCGCGGCGAGCATGGGGTACGCTCGACCAATGCTACGGTTGCGTGCTACGTGGCGTCCAAGATGGCCGTCTGTCAATGTTATAACCTTAAAATTATACTAATTCCACTTGTTTTTCGCTGATCACGGAGATATATAGCTCAAAATGAGCACACTGCGAGGCTTCAAAAGCACAATTGGAGGGAAGTCCTTCCGCTTCTTTGTTCTCGCAAAATCGAAGATCGAAATTTCCGGCCGTGTCACCGGCGAGCGGCGGAGAAGCCAAAACCCTTATCTTCGGTTTCCTTTCATGAAAATCACTGCAGCGACTTAGTACTCCGGCCACTGATTGATTTTCACTTCACAATTAATATAGTAGCAATTTCTCGGGAGAATCATCAGCTTTAGTCACCGAAATCGACTCGGAACGCGTAACGACTTGGATTCGATCGCACTGCTCAAAGCCAGGTAGGCGACTAGCCCTAACGAGTAACAGTGTATACCTCAAAAGTCAAAGTCATATTATTCGAAAATAATCAAACGTAACCTAACACAACCTGACGCGCCGAGACAACTACTGCTGACCACCGCAGAGCCAAGCAGAATGTCCTGGATCACAGCAGAGCGCAGAAGTCCACCGCATTGAAGTGTATAGCAAAGGAGTCAAAACTATCCACACCTAATCCAGACAAACATAACACAACCAAACGCAGCCTAGCTCAACCTAATGTGCCAGGACCATTATTATTGGCACCGCGGATAGAAGCGGAGCATACCAGAGCACAATAGAGCGCAAATATCAACCGAATACCGGTGTATAGCACAAAAGTCAGAGCAACCCTATCCTAACCTAACCAGTCGTAACGCGATAAAACGTAACCTGACATAAAATAACGTGTCGCGACATTTATTGCTGACCTCGCCAGAGTTGAGCAGAGCATAGTAGAGCACTACAGAGCGCAGAAATCCACCGAATAACAGTGTATACCACGAAAGTCGGAGCTATCCGCAACTAACCCAAACTAACATGACCTAACCAAACGCTGCCTAACACAGCCTAACGCGCCGAGACCACTATTGCTGGCACCGCAGGTCCAAGCGGAGCTTATTAGAGGACAGTAGAGCGCAGAAATGCACCGAATACCAGTCTATAGCGCAAAAGCCAAAGCTATCCTGACCAAACCTAACCAAACCTAACCAAAGCGAACGTAACATATCTCAACCTATCGTGCCGGGGGCACTATTCCTGACGTCCACAGAGACAAGCGGAGCGCGGTAGTGCACAGAAGAGCGCAGAAGTCCATGGAATAGCAGCGCGTAGCACAAAAGTCAAATCTATACTAGCCAAACATAGCGTAACGTAACCTAACCAAGCGTAACCTTACACAAACTAGCGTGCCGCGACCAGTAATGCTGGCCTGCCGAGAGCCGTGCACAGCATATTAAAGCAACGCCGAGCGCAGATAACGACCGAATAGCAGTGTATAGCACAAAAGTCGAAGCCATCCCAACCAAACCTCTCTTAACCAAGCCAAGCCAAGCGTAACCTAACTCAGCCAAACGTGCGGCGGTCACTACTGCTGGCCTCCGCGGGGAGAAGCACAGCACATTAGAGCACAGTAGAGCACAGTAATCAACCGTATATCAGTGTACAGCGCAAAAGTCAAGGTTACCGTATCCTTACATAACCAAACGTATCAAAACCAAGGGTACCTAGCTGAACGTAACGTGCCGAGGCCACAATTGCTGCCCTCCCCAGAGACAAGCGGAACGTACTAGAGCCCAGTTGAGCGCTGAAATCCACCGAACTGCAGTGCATAGCACAAAAGTGAAAGCTGTCCTAACCAAACGTATCCTAGCCTAACATAGCCGAACGTAAGATAACCCAATATGACGTGCCGAGACCACTATTGCTCGTCTCCCCAGTGCCAGGCTGTACGTACTAGAGCACTGTAGAGCACTGAAATCCACCGAATAGCAGAGTATAGCACGAAAGTCGAAGCTATCACCCCAAAAGGTAGCCAAACCTAATATAATAAAATGTAGCCTATCACAAGTTGACGCGCCGCGACCAGGATTTCTGGCATCCCCAGATCCAAGCAGAACATATTAGTGGATAGTAGATCGCCGAAGTTCATAGAAACGCTGTGTAAATCAGAAAAGTTTAAGCTACCCAAGCCTAACCCTGACCAACAGAACAAATCCAAACGTAGCCTAACTTAACATAACGTGCCGCGAACGCTATTGCTGGACGCCCCACAGCCATGCAGAATATGGTAGAGCATAGTGGAGCTTTGAAATGCACACAATATCAGTGTATACCGCGAAAGTCGAATCTATCCAAACCTTACCCAAACTAACGTAACGTAGCCAAAAGTAGCCTAGCACAACCTAACCGGCCGAGACTACCATTGCCGGCCTGCACAGATTCGAGCAGAGTATATTAGAGCAACGCAGGGCGATGAAATCTACCAAATTGCAGTGTATTGCACGAAAGACAAAGCTATCCAAGCCTAACCCATACAATCATATCCTAACCAAACGTAGCAAAACCAAACCTTACGTGCTGAGACCAATACTGCTTGCCCCATCGTTGCCAAGAAGAATACACTAGAGCACGGAAGAGTGCAGGAATCCACCTAATGGCAGTGTATAGCACAAAAGTTTAAGCTATCCTATCCTAATTTAACCAAACGTAATAGCCAAAGGCAACCTAGCATACGTGCCGAAAGCAATGCTCCTGGAATCCCCATAGCCAAGCAGAACATACTAGAGAACAGTAAGTCTCAATATTCCACCGAACAGCAGTGCATTCCTGGTAAACCAAACATACCGAAACCTACCCCAGACCAACATAACCGAAACAAACGTTGCCTAACTTAACCTAGCGTGCAGAGACTACTTTTACTGGCTGCCCGTAGTCAAGCAGAGTATAGTAAAACTTTGTAGAGCGCAGAAATCCACCGAATAGTGGCGTATAGCACGAAAGTCGATGCCACCCTATCCTAGCCTAACCAAACGGAACCTACACGAACGCAGCATAACCCAGCCTAACGTGCCGAAACAACAAATGCTGGCCACCATAGTCCCAAGTAGAGCATACTTGTGCAAAGTAGTGCGCAGAAGTACACCGGTTAGCAGAGTACACCACAAACGTCAGAGACATCCTAACCAAACATAACCGGCCCCACCAGAACTGGCATACAGTAACTCAACCAGACGTGCCACGACCACTGTTGCTGCCATCCACAGAAACAAGCAGAAGCTAGTGGAGCAACACAGATCGCATACATCGACCGAGTAGCATTGTACAGCACTATAGTCAAAGCTATCCTAACCTAACCTAACCGAACCTAGCCAAGCCAATCGTAACATATCTCGACCTAACGAGCCGAGGCCACTATCTCTGTCCTCCCAATAGCCAAGCAGAACATGCTAGAGCACAGCAGAGGGCAGAAATTTTCACCACAGCAGTGTATAGCACAAAAATCAAGGCTATCCCGTCCTAACCTGACCAAACGTTATGTAACCGAACGCAACCTAACTCAGCCTAACGAGCCAAGACCACTACTGCTGCCCTCCCCAGAGCCAAGCAGAACATATTAGAGGGGAGTAGAGCGCAGAAATGCATAGAATCGCTGTGCACAGCACTATAGTTGAAGCTACCCTATCCTAACATAACCGCATGTAACATAACCGAACGTAGCTTAACTGACCCTTACGTGCCGAAACCACTATTGCTTACTCCTTCCGCCCCAGAGCCAAGCAGAGTATGCTGGAGCACAGCAGAGCCCAGTAATACACCGCAATGCAAAGTACTGCTCAAAATTCAAAGATATCATATCCTATCATAACCAAAGGTAATATAAACATACGAAATTTATCCAAGTTTAACCTGCCGAGACCACTATTGCTGTCATCCCCAGAGCCAATTAGAACATACTAGAACACAGTGGATCGCACGTATCCGCCGAACAACAGTGCATACCACGCAAGTCAATACTACCTATACAATACCCGGACTAACGTAACGTAACCTAACTTAGCCTACCTCAGTCTAACGTTCCTATACCACTATTACTGTCTTCCACATAGGCCAGCAGAGTGCAGTAGATCAATGTAGAGCACAGGAATCTACAGGAGAGCAGCGTACAGCACAGAAGACAATGCAGCCCTCACCTAACCTATCAAAACGTAACGTAGCAAACGTAACATAGATCAACATATCGCTCCAGGACCAGCATTGCTGGCCTCCCCAAAGCCAAAGAGAGAACGTTAGAGCACAGTAGAATGCAGGAGCCCATAGAATAGCAGTGTATGGCACAAAAGTCAAAGTTATCCTCTCCTTACCTCACCAATCGTGGCATAACCGAACGTAGCCTAAACAAACGTAGCATAACCAAACCTATCGTGACTCGACCATCATTGCTGGCCGCCCCAGAGACGAGTGTGCTAAAGTAGAACAAAGAAGAGCGCAGATATCCACCGAATTGCTGTTTATAGCACAAAAGTCAAAGTTATCCTATCCCAACCCAGCTAAGCGTAATATAACCATACGCAACACAACTCAAGGTAACGTGCCGCGACCACTATTAATGGACACCCCAGATTCGAGCAGAGTATAGTGAAGCACAGTAGAGAGTTGTATTCCACCTAATAACAGTTTATAACACGAAACTCGAAGCTACCATAATCTAACGCAACGTAACCTGACCAATGCCGAACGCATTCTAACTCAACATAAAGTGCGGCGGCCTCAATTGCTGACATCCTAGGGTCAAAAAGGGTATAGTAGATCAATGGAGAGCGCAGAAGTTCACCGAATAGCTGTGTGTAGCACAAGAGCCGAAGCCACCCTGACCAAACATAACCCAATTAAACCTAAATAAACGCAAACTAACGCAACCTATCGTGCCACGTCCGCCATTGTTGGAATACCCAGAGCTGAATAGGGTATAGTAGAGCAATGAAGAGCGCAGAATTCCACCGATTATCAGTGTATTCCACAAAAGTCAAAGATATTTAGTTCCAACCTATCCAAGCGTAACATGAACAAACGCAACGTAGCTTAGCCTAACCTGCCGAAAGCGCTACTGCTGGCCTCACCATATCCAAGGGGAATATACTAGAGCACAGAAGAGCGCAGGAATTCGCCGAATAGGATGGTACAGCACGGACGTCAAGGCCATCATAACCGAACATAGCCTACCCTAACGAAACCAAACGTAACCTTACACAACAAAACGTGCCTCGCTCAAAATTGCTGGACTTCCCAGAGCCAAGCAGCACATACTAGAGCACAGTGGAGCGCAGGAATCCACCGAACAACAGTTTGAAACATGGAAGCCAAAGTTATCCAAACCTAATCCAAGCTAACATATCCTAACCAAACGTAGCATAGCTCAAGCTAACGTGCCGAGTCCACTATTTCTGGCCTCTTCAGAGTCGTACAGATTACAGTAGAGCAATGCAGAGCGCAGAAATTCACCGAGTAGCCGTGTACAGCTCAAAAGTCGAAGCAGTCCTGACCAAACCTCACGACCTGACCCAACGAAGCGTAACCTAACACAACATATCGTGCCACGGCCGCTATTGCTGGTCAACCGCGGTGTCGAGTAGGGCACAGTAGAGCCACGAAGGGCACAGAAATTAACCGGATAGTAGTGTATCGAACAAAAGCCAAGGACATCCTACCCGACCTAACCAACCGTAGCATAACCATACGTAACATAACTCAAACTAACGCGCCGCTGACACAATT
>NW_016920511.1:0-932 GCF_001483705.2 Eufriesea mexicana
ATACAGTGCATTAATATTTTTAGCCTGGCCCTGTGGAAACCAGCAATTGTCGTCTTGGCACGTGACGTTGATTCACGATACGTTCGGTTATGTTGCCTTAGGCAAAGTTAGGTTACGATAGCTATAGCTTTTGTGCCGTACACTGCTCATCGGTGGGCTTCTGCGCTCTACTGTGCTCTGGTATAATCTGATTGGCTCTGGGGAAGCCAGCAATAGTCGTTTCGGCACGATATGTTGAGGTAGACAAAGTTTGGTGATATTAAACATGGTTATGTTAGGATAGTATAGCTTTGACTGATATGCTATACACCGCTATTCGGTGCACTTCTGCTCTCTACGTTGGTCGAGTATGCTCTGTCTTCCTCTGGCGAGGCCAGCAATAGTATCCTCCGTATGTTATGTTCAGTTAGGTTACGTTCGGTTAGGATCGCTTATGACTGATTACGTCGGGAGATCCTTGACTCTTGTGCTACACGCTAAAATGTGGTGGATAACTGAGCTCGCTGTTGCTCTAGTTTATTCTACTTGGCTATGGGGTGGCAAAGAATGACCGTCTCGGCTCGTTAAGTTGGGTTATGCTACGTTCGGTTATGTTGCCTTTGGCTATGTTAGGATGCGTTAGTTTTGACTTTTGTGCTATACAATGCAATTCGGTGGACTTCTGCTCTCTACCGTTTTCCAGCATGCCCTGATTGGCTCTGTGTATGCCAGTAACAGCGGTCTCTTCACGTTAGCATTTGATATGTTACGTTTGGTCAGGTTACGTTAGCCTTGGCTAGGTTCGAATGGCTTCGACTTTTCCGCTATTCACTGAGATCCTACGGATTTCCGCGCTCTACTCTCCTCTATTACGTTCCGCTTGGCTCTGTGGAGGCCAGCAATAGCTGTAGGGTCGGGTTTGCGTGAGTCAGTTTGCGTTTGGTTGTGTTACG
>NW_016920512.1:0-952 GCF_001483705.2 Eufriesea mexicana
CTATTCTTGGCGTCCACGGCGACAAGTACAGCGTGATAGCGCGCAGAAGAGCGCAGGAGTCCACAGGATAGAAGCGTATAGCACAGAATTCAAAGCCATAGTAGCCAAACTTAAACAAACGTATCATCACCAAACGCGACGTAGCTGCGACAAATGTGACACGTCCACCATTGCTGTCCTGCCCAGATGCAAGCTGATGCTAATAGAGGATGCAGAGCGCAGATGTCGACAGAATAACAGTGAATGGCGCAAAGGTCAATGCAACTCAAACCAAGCTCAGCTTAACCAAACCCAACCAATCTTAACATATTTCAACCACACCTGCCACGACCGCTATTGCTGGTCTCCCCACAGACAAGCAGATGGTTTTAGAGCACCGCAGTGCACAAATATTGACCTAAATGCAGTGTATAGCACAAGAGTCAAAGATATAACCAAACATATCCGAACCCAGCCAAGCCATGTGTAACGGATCTCAACCTTGCGTGCCTGGACCACCGTTGCTGACCTGCCCAGAACCAGGCAAAACGTACTACAGCGGAGCAGAGCGCAGAAATTCATCTTATAGCAGTGCATAGCACAAAATTTGATGTTATCCTCTACTATCCTAGCCAATCGTAACATTACCAAGCGTAGCCTAACAAAAAATCTATCGTGCCATGACCACAATTGGTGGCATCCCCAGAGCCAAGAAGAGTATATTTGAGCACATTAGAGCGCAGGAATTCGCCGAATAGCAGTGTACAGCATTAAAGTAGAAGCCATCGTAGGCATACCTAACCTTACCTAACCTAACATAGCCGGACGTTACCGAACTCAACCTATTGTGCCACGACCGCCATTAACAGCCTCCACAGTGTCGAGTAGGGTATAGTATAGCAGCGTGGAGCACAGAAGTCCGCCGAATGGCAGTATATAGCACAAAAATCAAGGATATCCTATCCTAATCTAA
>NW_016920513.1:0-239 GCF_001483705.2 Eufriesea mexicana
TCAACATAAAGCACTGCTACCTCTACTTCTGGCCTCGCCAGTACTATGCAGGATATAGTGGAGAACAGTAAATCGCAGAAGTCAACCGCTTTGCAGTGCAAAGCACAAAAGTGAAAGATACCCTAACCTAGCCAGGCCTAACCTGACCTATACAAACGTTGTGTAACACAACCTGACGCGCCGAGATCACGACTGCTGGCCTCCACATATACAATCAGAGTACAACAGAGCTGTAAAAA
>NW_016920513.1:318-2281 GCF_001483705.2 Eufriesea mexicana
CAATTGCTTGCCTCCACAGAGACAAGCAGAATGTAATACAGCACAGTAGATCGCAGAAATTCATCGCATTGCGGTGTACAGCACAAGAGTCAAAGATACCATAACCTAACCTGAACCATCGTAACCTAACCAAGAGAAGTCTAACTTAACATAACGTGCCGTGACTTATGTTGATGGCAATCGTAGTGCCAAGCAGAGCATTTTAGAGCACATCAGGGCGCTGAGATCTACCGAATAGCAGATTATAGCAGGAAAGTCGAAGCTATCGTAACCAAACTTAACCTAACCTAACCTAATCAAACGTCACGTAACTAAACTTAACGTCCCGCGAACACTATTGCTCGCCACCACTGTGTAGAGCAGAGTATAGTAGAGCAATGTATGACGCAGAAATCAGCCGAATAGAAGTGTATAGCACAAAGGTCGTAGGTACCATAGCCTGACCTCTCCTAACCTAACCTAACCGAACGTAGCATAGCACGACATACCGTGCTGCGACCACTGCTGCTGGCATTTCCGGGGCCAAGCAGAATGTAGTAGAGCAATGTAGATCACTGCAATCCACTGAAGAGCAGTGCATGGCTCGAAAGTCAAAGGCATCGTAACCAAACTTAAGCAAACTTAACAAGGCCAATCATAACTTTACGCAACCTAAGATGCCACGGTCCCTATTGCTCGCGTCCCCGGAGTAGAGCGGGGAGTAGTAGAACAACGTAGACAGCAGCAATCCAATAAATATCAGTGTATAGCACAAGAGTCAGAGAAATCCCGATCGAACCCTCCTAACCTAACCTAACGAAACGAAACACAACCCAACCAAACGTGCCCAGACCACTATTACTGGCTTCCTTGGAGCCAAGCACATCATACTGGAGCACATTAAAGAGCAGAAATGCGGGGAATGGCAGTCTATAGCACAAAGCTCGAAAATGTCCTCTCCTAATATTTCCAATGCTAACATAACAGACGTAACATAACTGAACCTAACGTACCCCGACCGCCATTGCTGGCCTCCACGGGGTAGAGCAGAACGTACTAGGGGACAGTAGGGCGCAGAAGTACATAGAATCACAGTGCATAATACAACAGTCATATGCATCCAGACCAAACCCAAGCTAACATAACCTAACCAAACGTAGCCTACGTCAACATAACGTGCCGCGGCCACTACTTCTGGCCTCCGGAGGGCCAAGCAGAATGTAGTAGAGCACAGTCGCCGCAGAAGTCCACCGAAAAACGGAGTATTGCACGAAAGTCGTATTTATCCTGACCAAACTTGACACACCCTGACCTAACCAAACGTAACGTAACTCACGTGACGTGCCAGGACCACACTTGCTCTCCTCCCCAGGCTCTAGCAGAGAACAGTAGAGCAATATGGAGCGCAAAAATCCACCAAATAACAGTATATGGCACGAAGTCGAAGCTACCTTGATCAAACTGATCCTAATCTAAACTAACCAAACGTAGAGTGACTCAACTGAACGTGCCGAGACCACTGCTTCTGGCATACGCGAAGACAAGCAGAATACAGTAGAGCACTGCAGACCACAGGAATCCACCGAAAGCCGTGTATGGCAAGAAAGACAATGATATCCTGACCAAACTAAACATAACCCATCCTATTCGAACGTAACCTAACGCAACCTAACGTGCCACGAACACAATTTCTCGCCTCCCCAGTGTCGAGCGGATTGTAGTAGAGCAATGTAGAGCGCAAGAATCGACATTGTTGCAGTGTGCAGCGCAAACGTCCAAGAAATCGTAGCCAAGCCTTCATAACCTAACCTAATCAAACGTAACACGAATCAACCAAACGTGCCGAGAACACTATGGCTGGCTTACACAGAGCCAAGCTGAAAATATTAGAAGACGGTAGAGCGCAGAAGTCCGCGTATAGCAGCGTATAGCACAAAAGTCGTATCTACAATATCCTAACCTCACCAAACGCGACACAACCGAA
>NW_016920514.1:0-1819 GCF_001483705.2 Eufriesea mexicana
CGAGGTTAGGCCTGCCTGGGATAGGTTAGGATGGCTTTGGCCCTTCTGCCATATTTTGCCATCTTCTGGAATTCTGCGCTCTAATCTCCTTTAATATGTTCCGCTTGGCGATAGGGTGGACAGCAATAGTGATCCAGGCTCCTTAGGTATGATTTGGTTGCATTCGGGTATGTTACGTTTGGCTAGGTTGGGACAGGATAGCTTTTACTTTTGTGCCATACAGTGCTTTTCAGTAGCTTCCTGCGTACAACATTACTCTACTGTTCGTAGCTTGTCTCTGAGGTAGCCAGCAATAGTCGTCATGACGCGGTAAGTTCGGTTATGTTACGTTTCGTTAGGCTATGTTGGGCTATGTTCGGTTATAAAGGCTTTAACTTTTGCGCTGAAAACTGCTATCTGTTGGATTTCTGCGCTCTACTGTGCTCTAGAATGTTCCGCTTGGCGTCGGCAACGGCAGCAGCACTGTCCGCGTCTAGTTAGATTGAGTTATGTTACGTTTGGTTACGTTACGATTGGTCAGGTTAGGAGGGACTTACTTCGACTATTGCGCTATAGTCTGCGGTTAGGTGGATTTTTGGGACCTAATGTGCTCTGACATTTTCTGCTTGGCTCTGGGAAGGCCAGCAATAGTGGTCGCTTCAAGATAGGTTCAGTTAGGTTACGTTCGGTTACTTCACGATTGTTTAGGTCAGGACGGGCTAGCTATGACCTTTGCGCTGTAGACAGATATACGGCGGATTTCTGCACCCTACTGTGCTCTCATATGTTCCGCTCGGCTCTGGGAAGGACAGCAATTGTGGTATCGGCGCGTAACCTCGAGTTTGGCTATGTTTGGCTAGTATCGCTTTGTCTTTCGTGCTATACACAGCTATTCGGTGGATTCCTGCCGTCTACTGTGCTCCACTCGAATCTGCCTGGTCTAGTGGCGGCCAGAGGTAGCGGTCGCGGCACGTTTGTTTGAGTTTCGTTACGTTTGGCTATGTTTCGTTAATTTTGGTTAGGTCTTGGTCGATTTGGCTTTCGTGGAATACTCTGCTATTCGGTGGATTTCTGCGCTCTACTCAGCTCTAGTATAATCTGCTTGGCTATGGGGATGCCAGAGGTATTGGTCAAGGCACGATAGTTTGGGTTATGATACGTTTGGTTACGTTATGTTTGGTTACGTTTGGTTAGGATATATTTGACATTTGTGCTGTACACTGCAACCCGGAATATTTCAGCGTTTTACATTGCTCTGCTATACTCTGCTTAGCTCTCGTGAGGCCAGCAATAGCGTTCGTGGTATTTCAGTTTGGGTAACGTTACGTCTGTTTACGGTACTATTGGCTAGGTTACTATAGGATAGCTGCGACTCTTGCTCTATATACCGATATGCGGAGGATTTCTACGCTATGCATTGCTCGACTACTCTCTGCTCGGCTTTGAGGATGCCAGGAATCGTGTTCTAGGCACATTAGGTAAAGTTAGGCTACGTTTAGTTCGGTTATGTTAGTTTGGTATAGGCCTGGATTCCTATGACATTCGTGGCACAGACTGTTGTTCGGTGGAATTCTGCGCTCTGTGGTGCTCTAGTATGTTCTGCTTGTCTCTGGGGAGGCCAGCAATAGCGGTCGTGGCGCGATAGACTGAGTTAGGCTACGTTTGGTTTGGCTATGATTGGTTACGTTTGGATAGGATGGTATATACTTTTGTGGTATACATCGATGTTCGGAGATCTCTGCGCTGTACTGTGCTGTAGCATGCTCTGCTTGGCTCTGGGGAACTCTGTAATAGTGGCCTCCGCACGTAATGTTTAAATAGGATACGTTTGGTTAGGTTA
>NW_016920514.1:2842-5176 GCF_001483705.2 Eufriesea mexicana
ACGTTATGTTGCGTTTGGTCATGTTACGTTTGTATAGGGTGTGACAGGATAGCTTTGACTTTTGTGCTATACACTGCAATGCGGTGGATTACTGCGTTCTACTGTGTTCTAGTATATTCAGCTTGGCTCTGTGGAGGCAAGCAATAGTGGTCGCGGCAGGTTCGGTTGAGTTTCATTAAGTTTGATTAGGTTTGGTTAGGTTGGTTTAGGTTAGGTTAGCTTTAACGTATGTGCTCAGCACTGATCTTCTATGGACTTCTGTGGTTGACTGTGCTGTGTCATATTCTGCTTGTCTCTGGGGAAGCCAGCAATGTCTGTCGTAGCACGATAGCTGAAGTTAGGTTACGCTTTGCTATGTTAGGTTAGGTTTGGTTTGGTTGGGATGGCTTTAACTTTTGTGCTATACACTGCTATTCATTTTACTTCTGCGTCCTACTTGCCCCTAAAGTGTCCTGCTTGTCACTGGGGTACTGTGATCTAGTATGTTCTGCTTGTCTCTGGGGAGGCAAGTGATGCAGTGGCCTCCGCGCGACAGGGTGAGATTGGCTACGTATCGTTATGTTTCGTTTGGTTAGATTAGGACAGCGTAGCTTTGACATTTTTGCTTTACACCGCTATGCTGTGTATCTCTGCTCTCCACATCGCTCTAATATGTTCTGCTTGGTTCTGGGGAGGCCAGCAATGGCAATCTCAGCACCTTACGCTGAGATAGGCTCCGTACGTTTAGGTTAGGTTAGGAAAGGTTTGGTTATGATACCTTCCACTTTTGTGCTATACACTGCAAAGCGTTGTATTACTGCGCTCTACTGTGTTATAGTATATTCTAGAAGGATCTGGGAAGGCAAGTAATATTGTGGCCACGGCGCGTTAGGTTGAGATTCATTACGTACCGTTCTGTTACGTTTGGTTATAGTAGGAAAGGATAGCGTTGACTTTTCTGTTAAGCTCCGATAGTCGGTGGATTTCTGCGCTCTACATTGCTCTAATATGCTCTGCTTGGCTCTGGATGTCCAGTAATTGTACCCTCGGCACCTTACGTTTTGTTGTGCTGCGTTCGGTTGGGTTGGGTAAGGACAGGTTGTGCTAGGTTGTCCTCCCCTCTTGTGCTGTACACTGCAATGAGGTGGATTAGTGCGCTGTGATGTGTTGTAGTATATTCTAATTGACTCTTGGGAGGCCAGCAACAGCGGCCTCAGCACGTTAGGTTAAGCTAGGTTGCGTTTCGTTATATTACGTTTGGATAGGCAAGGGGAGGCTAGGTTTGACCGTTGTGCTATACACTGCTGTTCGGTGGATTTCTACAGCCTACGTTGCTCTTCTATACCCTGCTCGACTCTGTGGAGGCCAGCAATACTGGCCTCGGTCTGTTATGTTGATTTAGGCTACGCTTGGCTACTCTACGCTAGCTTGGGTTAGGTTTGGATAGATCTGACTTTCGTGGTACACGCTGATTTTCGGTGGATTTAAACGCTCTACTGTGCTCTTCTATATTCTGCATGCCCGAGGGGAGACCAGCAATAGTGGCCGCGGCACGTTGCGTTGAGTTCGCGTATGTTTGATTACGCAGAGGTCCATGAACTAACAGCGTATAGCATCAAAGTCGAAGCTACCCTATCCTAACTTAACGTAACCTAACATAATCGAACGTAACCGAACTAAAACTGACGTGCCTAGGACACTACAGCTGGCCTTCCCAGAGACAAGGAGAATTTACTTGGGATCGGTACAGCGCAGAAACCCGCCGCATTGTAGTGTATAGGAAGAGAGTCAAAGACAATCAATGCCTACAGGAACTAACCTTTACCAACCAAACGCAGCGTTGCTCAACGCAGCGTTCCAAGACCGGCAATGCTGGTCTCCCCAAAGACATGCAGGAAATACTAGAGCACGATATAGAGCAGAAGGCCTCAAGATAGCCCTGTATACCTCAAAAGTTAAAGATACCCTAACCCAACCTGACCCATTCTAACCTAACCAAACGTACACCAAATAAGCCTAACCTGTTGAGTCCACTATTGCTCGCCTCCCGAGGGTCGAGCAGGGTATAGTAGAGCTAAGTGGAGCTTCGAAAGCCTCCAGATAGGAGTGTATAGCAAAAGGGTCAAAGATATCCCAACCTAACCAGTTCTAACCTAACCCAACGAAACGTAGAATAACTAAACCTAACGAACCGAGACCTCTATTTCTGGCACCCCTAGAGACAAGCAGAACGTGTTAGAGCACAGTAGATTGAAGAAATCTCCCGTATATCAATGTAAAGCACAAAAATTTTAGCTATCCTCTCCTAACCTGACCAAACGTAAAGGAACCAAACGTAACCTAACTCATTCTAAC
>NW_016920515.1:0-6140 GCF_001483705.2 Eufriesea mexicana
TTTGACTTTCCAGCCAGATTATACAGCATTGCAATGGCTATAGCTCGCAAACTGAAGCTTTCCTCCTTATTTATGCAAGAAAGATAGCTCACAACGACATCATTCGAAAATGTCAATAAAATTGGATTATCCAGCCAGTTTCTATAGCACTGCAACGGGTATAGCGCGCAAATGGAATCTTTCCTCCTTGTTTATGCAAGGAGGTTAGCTCACAGCAATATTAGCCGAAAATGTTATTAAAATTAAATTTTTCAGTCAGATTCTGTAGCATTGCAATGGAAATAGTACGACAATAGAAACTTTCCTAATTATTTAAGCAAGAAAGTTACCTCACAGCGATATTAGCCGAAAATGTCAATAAAATTAAATTTTCCCGCCAGATTTTGTAGCATTGCAATGGAAATAGCACGCAATAGAATCTTTCCTACTTATTTAAGCAAGGAAGTTACCGCACCACGAAATTATTTGTAAATGTCAATAAAATTGAATTTTCCATGCAGATTCTATAGCATTGCGATGGCTATTGCACGCCAATAGAATCTTTCCTCCTTATCTATGCAAGGAAGACAGCTCACCTCGATATTGCCCGAAAATGTCAATAAAATTGAATTTTCCAACCAGATTATATAGCACTGCAATGGCAATAGCACGCCCAAAGTATTCTTCCTCCTTGTTAATGCAAGAAAGTTAGCTCACCACAGTGTTAGTCGAAAACATCAATCAAACTGAATCTTCCAGCCAGATTCTATAGCACTGCAACTGGTACTGCACGGAAATAGAATCTTTCCTCCTTATTTATGCACGAAAGTTAACTCACCACGGCAATAGTCGTATATGTGAATAAAATTGTATTTCCCATGCAGATTCCATAGCATTGCAATGGCTATAGCACGCCAATAGAATCTTTCCTCCTTATTTATACAAGAAAGTTGGCACACCACGATATTATTCGAAAATGTCATTTAAATTGAGTTTTCCAACCATATTCTATTGCACTACAATGGCCACAGCACGCCAATAGAATACTTATTTCTTATATATGCAAGGAGCTTAGCTCACCACAAAATTATCCGAAGAAGTCAATAAAAATGAATGTTCCAGACAGGTTCTATAGCATTAGAATGGCTATAGCACGTCAATAGAATCTCTCCTCCTTATTTACGCAAGATAGTTAGCTCACCACGATATTATTTGAAAATGTCAATAAAACAGAATTTTCCATGCAGATTCTATAGCATTGCAATGGCTATAGCACTCCAATAGAATCTTTCCTCCTTATTTATGCAAGAAAGCTACCTCACCACAATATTATTTGAAAATGTCAATAAAATTGAATTTTCCATGCAGATTCTATAGCATTGCAATGGCTATAGCACTCCAATAGAATGTTTCCTCCTTATTTATGCAAGAAAGCTACCTCACCACAATATTATTTGAAAATGTCAATAAAATTGAATTTTCCATGCAGATTCTATAGCCTTGCAATGGAAATACCACGCCAATAGAATCTTTCATCCTTATTTATGCAAGGAGGTAAGCTCACCGCGATATTAGCCGAAAATGTCAATAAAATTAAATTTTCCCGCCAGCTTCTGTAGCATTGCAATGAAAATAGCACGACAATGGAATCTTTCCTACTTATTTAAGCAAGAAAGCTACCTCACCACGATATTAAACGAAAATGTCAATAAAATTGGACTTCCAGCCAGTTTCTATACCACTGCAACGGGTATAGCGCACAAATGGTATCTTTCCTCCTTATTTATGCGAGGAGGTTAGCTCACTGCGATATTAGCCGAAAATATCAATAAAATTAAATTTTCCAGCCAGATTATATGGCACTGCATTGGCAATATCACGCAAATAGTATTCTTCCTCCTTATATATGCAAGGAGGTCAGCTCACCACGATATTGTCCGAAAATGTCAATAAAATTGAATTTTCCAGCGAAATTATATAGCATTGCAGCGGCAATAGCACGCCAATAGTATTCTTCCTCCTTGTTAATGCAAGAAAGTTAGCTCACCATAATATTAGTCGAAAATGTAAATGAAACTGAATTTTCACGCCTGATTCTATAGCACTGCAACGGGTATTGCAGGCAAATAGAACCTTTGCTCCTTATTTATGCAAAAAAGTAAGCTCACTCCGATATTAGTCGAACTTGTCAATATAATTATATTTTCCAGCCAGATTCTGTGGCACTGCAGTGGCAATGGCACGCCAATGGAATTTTTCCTCCTTATTTATGCAAAAAAGTTAGCTCACCCCGGTATTTGACGACTATGCCAATAAAATTGAATCTTCCAGCCAGATTCTGTAGCATTGCAACGGGTATATAGCGCAAATAGAATCTTTCCTCCTTATTTATGCAAGGAGGATAGCTCACCGCGATATTAGACGAAAATGTCATTAAAATTAAATTTTTCAGTCAGATTCTGTAGCATTGCAATGGAAATAGTACGACAATAGAATCTTTCCTAATTATTTAGGCAAGAAAGATACCTCACAACGATATTAAACGAAAATGTCAATAAAATTGAATTTTCCAGCCAGTTTCTATAGCACTGCAACGAGCTACAGCACGCCAATAGAATCGTTCCTCCTTATTTATGCAAGAATGTTAGCACAACCCGATATTAGTCGAAGCTGTCTATATAATTATATTTTCCAGCCAGATACTACAGCACTGAAACGGTTATAATACGCCAACGGAATTTTTCCTCCTTATTTATGCAAGAATGTTAGCTCACCAAGGTATTAGAAGAAAATGTTAATAAAATTTGACTTTCCAGCCAGATTATACAGCATTGCAGTGGCTATAGCTCGCAAATTGAAGCTTTCCTCCTTATTTATGCAAGAAAGTTAGCTCAACACGACATCATTCGAAAATGTCAATAAAATTGGATTTTCCAGCCAGTTTCTATAGCACTGCAACGGGTATAGCGCGCAAATGGAATCTTTCCTCCTTGTTTATGCAAGGAGGTTACCTCACAGCGATATTAGCCGAAAATGCCAATAAAATTAAATTTTCCCGCCAGATTCTGTAGCACTGCAATGGAAATAGCACGACAATAGAAGCTTTCCTACTTATTTAAGCACGGAAGTTACCGCACCACGATATTATTTGTAAATGTCAATAAAATTGAATTTTCCAGGCAGATTCTATAGCATTGCGATGGCTATTGCACGCCAATAGAATCTTTCCTCCTTATCTATGCAACATAGCATTGCAATGGCTATAGCACGCCAATAGAATCGTTCCTCCTTATTTATGCAAGGAGGTTACCTCACAGCGATATTAGCCGAAAATGCCAATAAAATTAAATTTTCCCGCCAGATTCTGTAGCACTGCAATGGAAATAGCACGACAATAGAAGCTTTCCTACTTATTTAAGCACGGAAGTTACCGCACCACGATATTATTTGTAAATGTCAATAAAATTGAATTTTCCAGGCAGATTCTATAGCATTGCGATGGCTATTGCACGCCAATAGAATCTTTCCTCCTTATCTATGCAACATAGCATTGCAATGGCTATAGCACGCCAATAGAATCGTTCCTCCTTATTTATGCAAGGAGGTTACCTCACAGCGATATTAGCCGAAAATGCCAATAAAATTAAATTTTCCCGCCAGATTCTGTAGCACTGCAATGGAAATAGCACGACAATAGAAGCTTTCCTACTTATTTAAGCACGGAAGTTACCGCACCACGATATTATTTGTAAATGTCAATAAAATTGAATTTTCCAGGCAGATTCTATAGCATTGCGATGGCTATTGCACGCCAATAGAATCTTTCCTCCTTATCTATGCAACATAGCATTGCAATGGCTATAGCACGCCAATAGAATCGTTCCTCCTTATTTATGCAAGGAGGTTACCTCACAGCGATATTAGCCGAAAATGCCAATAAAATTAAATTTTCCCGCCAGATTCTGTAGCACTGCAATGGAAATAGCACGACAATAGAAGCTTTCCTACTTATTTAAGCACGGAAGTTACCGCACCACGATATTATTTGTAAATGTCAATAAAATTGAATTTTCCAGGCAGATTCTATAGCATTGCGATGGCTATTGCACGCCAATAGAATCTTTCCTCCTTATCTATGCAACATAGCATTGCAATGGCTATAGCACGCCAATAGAATCGTTCCTCCTTATTTATGCAAGGAGGTTACCTCACAGCGATATTAGCCGAAAATGCCAATAAAATTAAATTTTCCCGCCAGATTCTGTAGCACTGCAATGGAAATAGCACGACAATAGAAGCTTTCCTACTTATTTAAGCACGGAAGTTACCGCACCACGATATTATTTGTAAATGTCAATAAAATTGAATTTTCCAGGCAGATTCTATAGCATTGCGATGGCTATTGCACGCCAATAGAATCTTTCCTCCTTATCTATGCAACATAGCATTGCAATGGCTATAGCACGCCAATAGAATCGTTCCTCCTTATTTATGCAAGGAGGTTACCTCACAGCGATATTAGCCGAAAATGCCAATAAAATTAAATTTTCCCGCCAGATTCTGTAGCACTGCAATGGAAATAGCACGACAATAGAAGCTTTCCTACTTATTTAAGCACGGAAGTTACCGCACCACGATATTATTTGTAAATGTCAATAAAATTGAATTTTCCAGGCAGATTCTATAGCATTGCGATGGCTATTGCACGCCAATAGAATCTTTCCTCCTTATCTATGCAACATAGCATTGCAATGGCTATAGCACGCCAATAGAATCGTTCCTCCTTATTTATGCAAGGAGGTTACCTCACAGCGATATTAGCCGAAAATGCCAATAAAATTAAATTTTCCCGCCAGATTCTGTAGCACTGCAATGGAAATAGCACGACAATAGAAGCTTTCCTACTTATTTAAGCACGGAAGTTACCGCACCACGATATTATTTGTAAATGTCAATAAAATTGAATTTTCCAGGCAGATTCTATAGCATTGCGATGGCTATTGCACGCCAATAGAATCTTTCCTCCTTATCTATGCAAGGAGGATATCTCACCTCGATATTGCCCGAAAATGTAATAAAATTGAATTTTCCACCCAGATTATATAGCACTGCAATGGCAATAGCACGCCCATAGTATACTTCCTCCTTATATATGCAAGGAGGCCAGCTCACCACGATATTGTCCGAAAATGTCAATAAAATGGAATTTTCCAGCCAGATTATATAGCACTGCAATGGCAGTAGCATGCCAATAGTATACTTCCTCCTTATATATGCAAGGAGGCCAGCTCACCATGATATTGCACGAAAATGTCAATAAAATTGAATTTTCCTGCCAGATTATACAGCATTGCAATGGCAATAGCACGCCAATAGTATTCTTCCTCCTTGTTAATGCAAGAAAGTTAGCTCACCACAGTGTTAGTCGAAAACATCAATCAAACTGAATCTTCCAGCCAGGTTCTATAGCACTGCAACTGGTACTGCACGGAAATAGAATCTTTCCTCCTTATTTATGCAAGAAAGTTAACTCACCACGGCAATAGTCGTATATGTGAATAAAATTGTATTTCCCATGCAGATTCCATAGCATTGCAATGTCTATAGCACGCCAGTAGAATCTTTCCTCCTTATTTATATTTATGCAAGAAAGTTAGCTCACCCCGATATTAGTCGAACATGTCAATATAATTATATTTTCCAGCCAGATTCTGTTGCAGTGCAGAGGCAATAGCACGCCAATGGAATTTTTCCACCTTATTTACGCAAGAAAGTTATCTCACCACGACAGTAGTTGTATATATGAATAGAATTGAAATTTCCAGACATATTCTATAGCACTGCAATGGCCATAGCACGCCAATAGAATACTTATTTCTTATATATGCAAGGATCTTAGCTCACCACAAAATTATCCGAAGAAGTCAATAAAAATGAATGTTCCAGACAGGTTCTATAGCATTAGAATGGCTCTAGCACGTCAATAGAATCTCTCCTCCTTATTTATGAAAGATACTTAGCTCACCACGATATTATTTGAAAATGTCAATAAAATTGAATTTTCCATGCAGATTCTATAGCATTGCAATGGCAATAGCACTCCAATAGAATCTTTCCTCCTTATTTATGCAAGAAAGCTACCTCACCACGATATTATTTGA
>NW_016920515.1:6179-6824 GCF_001483705.2 Eufriesea mexicana
TGAAAATGTCAATAAAATTGAATTTTCCATGCAGATTCTATAGCATTGCAATGGAAATACCACGCCAATAGAATCTTTCCTCCTTATTTATGCAAAAAAGATATCTCACCACGACACTATTTGTAAGTGTCTACAAAATTGAATTTTCCATGCAGATTCTATAGCATTGCGATGGCTATTGCACGCCAATACAATCTTTCCTCCTTATCTATGCAAGGAGGACAGCTCACCACGATATTGTCAGAAAATTTCTATAGAATAGGATTTTCCTGCCAGATTATATAGCATTGCAATGGCAATAGCAGGCCAATAGTATTTTCCTCCTTGTTAAAGTAAGAGAGTTAGCTCATCACAGTATTAGTCGAAAATATCAATCAAACTGAATCTTCCAGCCAGATTCTATAGCACTGCGACTGGTATTGCACGCAAATAGCATCTTTCCTCCTTATTTATGCAAGGAGGTAAGCTCACCGCGATTTTAGGCGAAAATGTCAATAAAATTAAATTTTCCCGCCAGATTCTGTAGCTATGCAATGGAAATAGCACGCCAATAGAATCTTTCCTCCATATTTATGCAAGAAGGTGAGCTCACCACGATATTAGTCGAAAATGTCAATAAAAATGAATGTTCCAGACAGGTTCTAT
>NW_016920516.1:0-587 GCF_001483705.2 Eufriesea mexicana
TTCTACTGACTTCTGCGCTCCACTCTCCTCTAACATGCGCTGCTTGGCTACGGGGATGCCAGATGTTGTACTCTTGGCACGTTAGGTTGAGTTACATTACGTTTGGTTCGGTTCGATATAGTCAGGTTAGGACGGGGTAGCTATGACTTTCGTTCTATACCCTGCTATTCAGTGGATTTCTGCGTTCTACTGCGCTCTAATGCACTCTGCCTGGCTTTGGAGAAGACAGCAATAGCCTCCTCGGCACGTTACTTTGGGATAGGTTACGTGCGGTTATGTCACGACCGGATAAGTTAGGATAGTGTAGCTCCATCTATTGTGCTTTGCACTGCTATTCGGCGTATTCCCGCGATCTCCTGTGCTCTAGTATATTCTGCTTGGCTAAGGAGAGGCCAGCAGTAATGTCTCGGCATGTTAGTCTGAGTTATGCTCCGTTTCGTTATGTTACGATTGAGTAGCCTAGACTTTTGCGTTATACACTGCTATTCGGAGGCTCCCTGCGCTCTACGTTCCTCTACTACACTCTATTCGACACTCGGGAGGCCAGCCATTGTGGTCGCGACACTTTGGGTTGGGTCAGATTACGC
>NW_016920517.1:0-209 GCF_001483705.2 Eufriesea mexicana
GATGAACGTATGTACGGATGTATGGATGTACGGATGTATGGATGTATGGATGGATATCTGTATTGTTGTATGGATGGATGTATGTATGTGTGGATGGATGTATGGATCGATGGATGTATGGATGGTTGGATGTATGGATGGGTGGATGTATGGATGGATGGATGTTTGGAAAGATGGATGTACGGATGGATGTTTGTATGGATGAGTGT
>NW_016920518.1:0-758 GCF_001483705.2 Eufriesea mexicana
ATTTTGCGGCACCGTATGGCGCAGAAGCTTAGCGAATAGCAGTATAAAGCACAAAAGTCAATGTTATCCTCTCCTACCCTATCCAAAAGTAACATAAACAAACATAGCCAGAATCAATCAAACCTGCCGAGACCACAATTGCTGGCCTACCCAGCGCCAATCAGGGCATATTAGAACCCACTAGAGCGCAGAAATCCATCGTATAGCAGCGTACGGCACAAAAGAGAAAGCTTTCCTATCCTAACATAACCAAACGAAGCATAAGCGGACGCACCGTAACGCAACCTGACGTGACTTAGCAACTATTGCTGGCCTCACGAGTCCTAACGAGAGTACAGCAGAGCAATGTAGAACGCTGGAATATTACCAATAGCAGTGTATAGCTCAAAAGTCAAAGATATCCTACTGAAACCAAACCAAACCAAACCCAACAGAATATTACATAATTCAACCTGACGTGTCGACAGCACTATTCCTGGCGTCCACGGAGACAAGTAGGGCGTGATAGCGCACAGTAAAGCGCAGGAGTCCATAGAATAGAAGTGTATAGCACAGGAATCAAAGTCATAGTAACCAAACATAAAAACCTATCCTGAACAAACGCAACGCAGCTACGACAAATATAACACGGCCACTATTGCTGTCCTGCCCAGAGGCAAGCAGATGCTGGTAGAGGATGCAGAGCGCAGATATCGACAGAATAACAGTGAATGGCGCAAGGGTCAATGCCAGCCAAACCAAGCTTAGCTTAACCAAAC
>NW_016920519.1:0-206 GCF_001483705.2 Eufriesea mexicana
CATCCATACATCCATCAATCCAAACAACCATTCATCCATACATACATCCATCCATACGTCCATTTACCATACATCCATCCATCCATACATCCAACCATCCATACATCCACCCATCCATACATCCGTCGAACCACACATCCATACGTCCATACAAGCACCCTTCCATAAACACATCGATCCATACATCTATACATCCATACATCCAT
>NW_016920520.1:0-568 GCF_001483705.2 Eufriesea mexicana
GCAACGGGTATCGCATGCCAATAGAAACTTCCCCCCTTATTTATGCAACAAAATAAGCTCACCCCGATATTAGTTGAAAATGTCAAGAAAATTTAATATTCCAGGCAGATTCTATAGTATTGCAATCGCAATTACATGCCAATAGAAACTTTCCCCCTTATTTATGCAACAAATTCAGCTCACCACGATATTAGTCGAAAATGTGAACGAAATTAAATCTTCCAGTCAGATTCTACAGCATTGCAAAGGCTATAGCGTGCCAACCGAATCCTTCCTCCTTATTTATGCAACAAAATTAGCTCACCACGATATTAGTCGAAAGTGTCATTAAAATTGAATTTTCCATTCAGATTCTATTGCATTGCAATGGCTACAGCATGCCAATAGTATCTTTCCACCTTATTTATGCAACAAAATTAGCTCACAAAGATATTAGTCGAAAATGTCAGTAATATTGAATTTTCCAGTCAGATACTATTGCATTGCAACGGGTATCGCATGCCAGTAGAAACGTCCCCCATTATTTATGCAACAAAACTAGCTCACCACGATATTAGTCGAATATGAC
>NW_016920521.1:0-234 GCF_001483705.2 Eufriesea mexicana
CTGGAAAGTTCAATACTATTATCAGTTTCGACTATTATCGTGGTGAGGTGTCTTTTATGCCAAATGAGCAGGGTAGATTCTATTGGCGCGCTGTAGACATTGCAATGATGATGACTGTGGTTGGAAAATTCAATTTTCTTGACATTTTCGGCAAATATGGTGGTGAGATAGCTTTCGTGCATAAACAAGCAGGGTAGATTCTATTGCCGTGCTGTAGACATTGCAATGATATAG
>NW_016920522.1:0-1102 GCF_001483705.2 Eufriesea mexicana
AGGTATGTTTTCTGCAGAAAATTATGAAAGTATATAAGTTTGGGAAAATTACGTTTTCTGAAGAAGATTATGACAATATAGAAAATTGGGTAAAGTGTGTCTTTCGAAGAAAATTATGAAAGTATAAAAGTTTGGGAAAGGTATGTTTTCTGCAGAAAATTATGAAAGTATATAAGTTTGGGAAAATTACGTTTTCTGAAGAAGATTATGACAATATAGAAAATTGGGTAAAGTGTGTCTTTCGAAGAAAATTATGAAAGTATAAAAGTTTGGGAAAGGTATGTTTTCTGCAGAAAATTATGAAAGTATATAAGTTTGGGAAAATTACGTTTTCTGAAGGAAATTATGAAAGTTTAGAAGTTTGGGAAAAGTGTGTTTTCCAAAGAAACGTATGAAACTGTGAAATATTGCAAAAATTGGATACATTTCAAGGAGGATTATGAGATTATAAAATGATAAAATCTTGGAAAAATTATGTTTTAAAGAAATATATGAAATGTTGAATTTTTAGAAAGATTAGGTATATTTCAAAGAGAATTATAAAATTTTGGAAAAATTACCTAATAAAGAAAAGCATGAAATTATACAAATTAAGGACGTTAAATAAAATTTATAAAATTACAAATTTTGGAAAAGGTATAATATCCACATTTTCCTTTTTTTTCTTTTTTCCTGTAATTTAACATTAAAGGATGAACTCAATTTCCAAAATACAAATTCGGAAACGAATTAAATTTTTTGGTTAACTGGAGTATTTTCTCTTAGTTTATCAATAATCCATAAATTTCTGTTAAAAACTCGTTTTTCCATCTTTAATTATATGTCTAAGATGGTATTTTAGCAAACCATCTTTAAAACATCCCTTAAATTTAAGTTTCAGTAGTTAAAATAGATGTATAAGTATATATGTACTTATAGGTGATTATAATAATTGAATTTATAAATGTAAATAGTAAAAATAAATGTAATTGCAATAGTAATAAGAACAAAATTTAATTATAATGATAATAATAATAAATAATAATATGAGTGATAACATTATAAATTTTTATTGTAATTTATTATCTAATTATTATTATCACACCTATTTATTTTTATATGT
>NW_016920523.1:0-612 GCF_001483705.2 Eufriesea mexicana
ATTGCGACCCTTCCCGGAGCCAAGCTGAACACACCAGGTCACTGTGGAGCGCAGGAGTTCACCAAATAGCAGTGTATAGCACCGAAGTCATTGCTATCATCTACATACCTAAACAATGGAATATACACGAACGTAACATAACAAAACCTAAGGAACCGCGACTTCTGTTGCTGGCATTTCCAGAGTCGAGCAGAACATAGTATATTGCAGAAATCAATCGAATAACGGTGTATACCACGAAAGTCAAAGCTACGATGGGCTAAACCAAACAGACATAGCATAACCAAGCGTTGGGTAACGCTTCCTAACGCGCGGAGTTCACAATTGCTGACCTCCACAGTGTCAAGCAGAGCATATTAGAGGAGAGTAGAGCGTAGGAATCCACCGAATGGCAGCATACAGCAGAAAAGTCAAAGCTGTCCAAACCTTTCCCAAACTAACCTAACCAAACCTAACGTGCGGAGACTACAATATCTGGCCATCTCGGACCCAAACAGAGCATACTAGAGCAGAACAGAGCGCAAAAACCTCAGAGTAGTTGTGTATAGGAGTAAAGTTAAATCTACCCTGTCCTAACCTAACCAAGCCGTAACTCGACCAAACGTAACATAG
>NW_016920524.1:0-794 GCF_001483705.2 Eufriesea mexicana
CATTTTTGACTAATATTGTGGTGAGCTATCTTTCTTGCATAAACAAGCAGGAAAGATTGTATTCACAAGCTATAACCATTGCAGTGGAATAGGATCTGGCCGGAAAATTCAATTTCATTGACATTTTCGAATAATATCGTGGTGTGCTAACTTTCTTGTGTAAATAAGGTGGAAAGATGCCATTGGCGTGCTACTGCCATTGCAATGCTATAGAATCTGACTGGAAAGTTCAATTTTATTGACACTTTCAACTAACATCGTGGTGAGCCAGCTTCCTTGCATAAGTAAGGAAGAAAGATCCATTTGGCGTGCTATACCCAGTGCAATGCTGCAGAATCGGGCTGGAAAGTTCCATTTTATTGAGATTTACGTCTAATGTCGTGGTGAGCTGGCTTCCTGGCATAAATATGGAGGAAAGATCCTTTTTGCGTGCTATAGCCGTTGCAATGCGGCAGAATCGGGCTGGAAAGTTCAATTTTAATGACATTTTCGACTAATATCGTGGTGAGCTAACTTCCTGGCATAAGTATGAAGGAAAGATCCTTTTGGCGTACTATAGCCATTGCAATGCTGTGGAATGTGGCCGGAAAATTCAATTTTATTGACATTTTAGACATATCGCGGTGAGCTAACTTCCTTGCATAAGCAAGGCGGAAAGATTATACCGGCAAGCTATAACCATTGCAATGCTATAGAATCTGTACCATTGCAATGCTATAGAATCTGTCCTTTAAATACTATTTTATTAACATTTTCGTCTTATATTTTGGTGAGCTGCCTTTCTTGCATAAATA
>NW_016920525.1:0-1494 GCF_001483705.2 Eufriesea mexicana
TCCACACAAACGTCGATACATCCATACATCCATACATCCATACCTTTATACATCCATTCATCCATACATCCGTGCATCCGTCCATCCATTCCTCAATCCATCCAAACATCCACCCATCCATACATCCAGCCATCCATACATCCATCGAATCATACGTCCATCCATTCATACAAGCACCCACCCATACATCCATCGATCCACACATCTATCCACAAATACATCCATACATATATACATCCACACATCCATACATTCGTACATCCATACTTTCACACATCCATAAATGCATAAATCCGTCCAACCATACAACCATCCATCGATACATACAACCATACACCCATACACACATCCATACATACATCCATCCATACATCCATACCTACATCCATACACACACCCATACATACATCCATCGATATATCCATACATACATCCGTACATACATCCACACATCCATCCATACATATATCCATAAATCCATTCATTCGTTCTTCCATCCATACAGCCATTCATCCATACATACATCCATACATACATCTATCCAAACATCCATCCATCCATACACCCATATGTCCATACATCCATACATCCATACGTATACACATCCATGCATCCATACATCCGTACATCCGTCCATCCATTCCTCAATCCATCCATACATCCATCCATCCATACATCCACCCATCCAAACATACATCGAACCATTCATCCATCGATCGATACAAGCACCCATCCATGCATCCATCGATCCATACATCTATCCATCCATACATCCATACATGTATACATCCATACATCCACACATCCGTACATCCATACTTCCACACATTCATGCATCCTTAAATTCGACCAACCATACAACCTTACATCCATACATACATACACACTTCCGTTCAACCGTCCATCCATACCTCAATCCATCCATAAATCCAGCCATCCATACAGCCGTCCATCCATACATGTATCCATCCATCCATCCATCCGTACATCTGCCCATCCATACATCCTCCCATTCATATATCCATCGATCCAGAAATCTATCCATTCATACACTCATCCATGTATACATCCATACATCCGCACGACCATACACCCAGAAACCCGTCCATTCGTACTTCCATCAATCGATACAACCATCCATCCATACATCCGTACATATATAAATCCATACATCCAT
Source organism: Eufriesea mexicana (assembly GCF_001483705.2). NCBI lineage: Eukaryota > Metazoa > Arthropoda > Insecta > Hymenoptera > Apidae > Eufriesea > Eufriesea mexicana. The sequence goes on from NW_016920525.1 coordinate 1,178, forward strand.
ACATCCGTACATTCGTCCATCCTTACCTCAATCCGTCCATTCTTCCAACCATCCATACAGCCATCCATCCATACTTACATCCATCCATACATACATCCTTCCATACATATATCCATCCATACATCCATACATCCACACACCCATACCTCCATAAGTCCATCCGCCCATACACACATCCATCCATACATTCAACCATACATACATCCATACATCCATACATCCACACACCCATACCTCCATAAGTCCATCCGCCCATACACACATCCATCCATACATTCATCCATACATACATCCATACATCCATTCACAAACCCATA
>NW_016920525.1:5677-5898 GCF_001483705.2 Eufriesea mexicana
ACATACATCCTTCCATACATCCATACATACATATATACATACATCCATTCAAACATCCAAACATACATCCACCCAAACATCCATCCATCCATACACCCATACATCCATACATCCATACATCCATACATATGCACATCCATGCATCATACATCCGTACATTCGTCCATCCATTCCTCAATCCATCCATACAACTATCCATACGTACATCCACCCATACATAC
>NW_016920526.1:0-587 GCF_001483705.2 Eufriesea mexicana
TCTCCTGATTTATGGAAGAAAGTTAGCTCACCACCATATTAGTCGAAAATGACAATAAAATTGGTTTTTCCAGCCAGATTCTGAGGCATTGCAATGTCTATAGTACGCCAATAGAATCTTTCCTCCTTACTTATGCAAGAAAGATAGCTCATCACGATATTAGTCGTAAAAGTCAATATAATTTAATTTTCTAGCCAGATTCTATAGCATTGCAAAGCCTATAGCACGACAATAGAATCTTTCCTTCGTATTTATGCGAGAAAGGTAACTCACCGCGATATTAGCCGAAAATGTCAATCAAATTGAATTTTCCAGTCAGATACTGCAGCATTGCAATGGCCATATCACTCCAAACGAATCCTTCCTACTAACTTACATGTGCAACGAAGTTAGCACACCACGAAATTAGTCGAAAAGGTCAATAAAATTGAATTTACCAGGAAGATACTATTGCATTGCAATGTCTGTAGCACGCCAATAGACATTCTACAGCATTGTAATGGCTATAGCACGCCAAAAGGATACTTCCTACTTACATGTGCAAGGAAGTTAGCACACCACGAAACTAGTCGAAAATGTCAGTAAAA
>NW_016920527.1:0-552 GCF_001483705.2 Eufriesea mexicana
TTTACATTTTCGACTAATATCGTTGTGAGCTTATCTTCATGCATAAATATGGTGGAAAAATGCAAGTGGCGTGCTATAGCCATTGCAATGCTATAGAATTAGGCTGGAAAATTCAAGTTTATTGACATTTTCGAGTAATATCGTGGTGTGCTAGCTTTCTTGCTTAGATAAGGAGGAGGGACACTATTGGCGTGCTATGGCCATTGCAATGCTACAGAATCTGCCTGGAAAATCCAATTTTATTGACTTTCTCGGCTAATATCGTGGTGAGCTAACTGCCCTGCATAAAACATTAATAAGAAGGAACGATTCTATTGACGTGCTGTAGCCATTGCATTGCTATAGAATCTCGTTGGAAAATTCAATTTTACTGACATTTTCGACTAATATCGTGGTGAGCTATCTTTCTTTCATAAATAAGGAGGGAAGATTCTATTGGCGTGCTATAGCCATTGCAATGCTATAGAATCCGCCAGGAAAATTCAATATTACTGTCATTTTCGACTAATATCATGGTGAGATAACTTTCTTGCGTAAATAAGGAGGACAGAT
>NW_016920527.1:821-1255 GCF_001483705.2 Eufriesea mexicana
TCTGCTATAGAATCTCGTTGGAAAATTCAATTTTACTGACATTTTCGACTAATATCGTGGAGAGCTATCTTTCTTTCATAAATAAGGAGGGAAGATTCTATTGGCGTGCTATAGCCATTGCAATGCTATAGAATCTGCCAGGAAAATTCAATTATTTTGTTATTTTCGACTTATATCGTGGTGAGGTGTCTCCCTTGTATACAAAAGGAGAGAGAATTCTATTGGCGTGCAATAGTCAATGGAATGCCATAGATACTGGATGGAAAATTCAATTTTATTGACATTTTCGACTAATATCCTGGTGAGCTAACTTTCGTGCATGAATAAGGAGGAAAGATTCTACTGGCGTACTATAGCCATTGCAATGCTACAGGAGCTGCCTGGAAAATTCAATCTTATTGCTATTTTCTACTAATATCGTGATGAGCTAACTC
>NW_016920528.1:0-633 GCF_001483705.2 Eufriesea mexicana
TCGTGACCTCCCAGAGACAAGCGGATGCTGGTAGACCAACTCAGATCGCAGATATCGACCGAACAGAAGTGTATAGCACTAAAGTCAAAGCTATCCTAACCTAACTCAACGTAACCTAACCTAACCAAACGTAACATATTGCAACCAAACCTGCGACGAGCGGTATTGCTGGCCTGCGGAGGTTCAAACAGACGCTGGCGGAGCAATGCATTGCACAGATGTCGGCCGCATAGCAGTGTACATCACAAAAGACGAAGTCATCATAACCAAAACCAAACCTAGCCAAGCCAACCGTAACCTAACTCAAACTAGCGTGTCGAGACCAACCTTGCTGGCCTCTCTAGAGCCTAGCAGAGCCAACTAGAGCACAGTAGAACGATGTAATCCACCGCAATGCAGCGTGTTGCACAAAAGTCAAAGATAACCCAACATAACCTCTCCTAACCTAGCCTAGCCGAGCGCAACGTAGATAAACGAATGGTGCCGAGGATAATATTGTCAGCCTCCCAAGGGACAAGTATGGCATATTATAGCAATTTAGAGCTCCGATACCCACCAAATAGCGGTATGCAGCATAAACAACAAAGCTACCCCACACTAACCTAACCAAACGTAACATGACCAAACATTATC
>NW_016920529.1:0-637 GCF_001483705.2 Eufriesea mexicana
ATCGTTCCTCCTTATTTATGCAAGAAAGACACCTCACCACGATATTAGTCGAAGATGTCAATAAAATTGAATTTTCGTGGCAGATTCTGTAGCATTGCAATGGCTATTGCACGCCAATAGTATTTTTCCTCCTTATTAAACAAGAAAGTTAGCTCAGCACGATATTAGCCGAAAATGTCATTAACATTGAATATTCCATGCAGATTCTATAGCACTGCAATGGCTATAGCACGCCAATAGTATCGTTCCTCCTTATATATGCAACAAAGAAAAGCTCACCACGATATTAGTCGAAAACGTCAATAAAATTGAATTTTCCATCCAGATACTATAGAATTGCTGTGGCTATAGCACGCCAATAGATTCTTTCGTCCATATGCATCCAAGAAATATATCTCACCGTGATATTAGTCGAAAATGTCAATAGAATTGAATTTTCCAGCCAGATCCTATAGCATTGCAATGGCTGTAGCTCGCCAGGAGAATCTTTCCACCTTATTTATGCAAGGATGTGAGCACACCTCGGTATTACTCGAAAATGTCAATAAAACTGAATTTTCGATCCAGATACTATAGATTTGTAATGGCTATAGCACGCCGATAGAATTCTTCCTCCTTATTTCTGCAAGAAAGTTAG
>NW_016920530.1:0-2854 GCF_001483705.2 Eufriesea mexicana
ATAATATATTTCACCCTTATTTATGCAAGAAAGTTAGTTCACCACGATATCAGTCGAAAATGATAATGAAAATGTATTTTCCAACCAGATTCTATAGCAGTGCAATGGCTATAGCACGCCAATAGCCTCTTTTCTCATTATTTAGCCGGGAAACGCAGCCCACCACGATAGTAGTCGATAATGTCAATAAAACTGAATTTTCCAGACAGATTCTGAAGCAATGCCATGGCTATAGCACGCCAATAGCATATTTCACCCTTATTTATGCAAGAAAGTTAGTTCACCAAGATATCAGTCGAGAATGTCAATAAAATTTAATTTTCCTGCCAGATTCTATACTTTTGCTATGGCCATAGCTCGCCAATAGAATGATTCCTTCATACTTATACAAGAAAGTTAGGTGACCTCGATGTTATTCGAAAATATCAATAAAATTGAATTTTCCAGCCAGATTCTATAGCATCGCAATGGCTACTTCACGCCAATAGAATCTTTCCTCCTTATTTATATAAGAAATTTGGGTAAGCACGATATTAGCCGAAAATGTCCATAAAATTGAATTTTCCAGCCAGACTCAATAGCATCGCAATGTCTATAGCACGCCAATAGGATATTCCTTCCTCAAATATGCAAGAAAGTTAGTTCACCAAGATATCAGTCGAAAATGTCTATAAAAATGAATTTTCCAACCTGATTCTATAGCATTGCAATGGCTATAGCACGCCAATAGGATATTACTCCCTTATTTATGCAAGAAAGTTAGCTTACCATGATATTACTAGAAAATGACAATAAAATTGAATTTTCCAGCATGGTACTGTAGGATTGCAGTGACCATAGTATGCCAGATAAACCTTTCCTCCTTCTATATGCAAGAAAGTTAGGTCACCACAATATTAGCCCAAAATGTCAATAAAATTCAATTTTGCAGCCAGATTCTAAAATTTTCCAGCATGGTACTGTGGGATTGCAGTGACAACAGTATGCCAGATGAACCTTTCCTCCTTCTTTATGCAAGAAAGTTAGGTCAACACAATATTAGCCCAAAATGTCAATAAAATTCAATTTTGCAGCCAGATTCTATAGCATTACCATAGATCATAGCTATAGCACATCAATAGTATATTTCACACTTATTTATGCAAGAAAGGTAGTTCACCACGATATATCAATAGTATATTTCACACTTATTTATGCAAGAAAGTTAGGTCACCACAATATTAGCCGAAAATGTCAATAAAATTCATTTTATTGAGTTTTCCATCCACATTCTATAGCAGTGCAATGGCTATACTACGCCAATAGTGTCTTTCCTCCTTATATATCCAAGAAAGTTAGGTCACCACAATATTAGCCGAAAATGTCAATAAAATTCATTTTTGCAGCCAGATTCCGTAACATTGCAATAGCTATAGCACGCCAATAGGATATTTCTTCCTTATTTATCTAAGAAAGTTATCACACCACGATATTAGCCGAAAATGTCAATTAAATTGAATTTTCCAGCCATATTCTATAGGTTTGCAGTGACAATAGTACGCCAGAAGAACCTTTCCTCCTTCTATATGCAAGAAAGTTAGGTCACCACGATAGTATACGATAATGTCAATAAAATTGAATTTTCCTGCCAGATTCTATCCCTTTGCTATGGCCATAGCACGCCAATAGAATGATTCCTCCATATTTATACATGAAAGTTAGGTGACCTCGATGTTCTTCGAAAATATCAATAAAATTGAATTTTCCAGCCTGATTCTATAGCATCGCAATGGCTACTTCACGCCAATAGAATCTTTCCTCCTGATTTATATAAGAAAGTTGGGTAAGCACGATATTAGCCGAAAATGTCAATAAAATTCAATTTTCCAGCCAGATTCTGTAGCATTACAATGGCTATAGCACACCAATAGTATATTTCACCCTTATTTATGCAAGAAAGATGGTTCTCCACGATATCAGTCGAAAATGTCTATAAAAAAGAATTTCCCAACCATATTCTGTAGCAGTGCAATGGCTATAGCACGCCAATAGTATCTTCTCTCATTATTTAGGCGGGAAAGGTTGCTCACCACGATAGTAGTCGATAATGTCAATAAAATTGAATTTTCCAGCCAGATTCTGTAGCATCGCATTGACTATAGCACGCCAATATGTTATTTCATCCTTATTTATGCAAGAAAGTTAGCTTACCACAATATTAATCGAAAATGTCAATAAAATTGAATTTTCCAGCCAGGTTCTGTAGGATTGCAGTGACTATAGTACGCCAGTAGAACCTGTCCTCCTTATATTTGCAAAAAAGTTTGGACACCACGATATTATTCGAAAATGTCAATAAAATTGAATTTTCCAGCCAGACTCTACAGCATCGCAATGACTGTAGCACGTCAATAGGATATTTCTTCCTTAATTATGCAAGAAAGTTAGATCACCACGATATTAGTCGAAAATGTCAATAAAATTTAATTTCCCAGCCAGGTTCTATAGCATTGCAATGGCTATAGCACGCCGATATGTTATTTCTTCCTTATTTATGCGAGAAAGTTAGATTACCACAATATTAATCGAAAATGTCAGTAAAATTGAATTTTCCAGCCAGATTCTGTAGGATTGCATTGACTATAGCACGCCAGTTGGATCTTTCCTCCTTCTATATACAAGAAAGATAGCTCACCACGATATTAGTCGAAAATGAAAATAAAATTGAATTTCCAATCAGATTTTGTAGCATCGCAATGACTATAGCGCGACAGTAGAATCATTCCTTCTTATATATCCAAGAAAATTAGGACACCACAATATTAGCCGAAAATGTAAATAAAATTTAATTTTCCAGCCAGGTTCGATAGCATTG
>NW_016920531.1:0-222 GCF_001483705.2 Eufriesea mexicana
TGTCAATAAAGTTGCAATTTCGAGGCAGATTCTATTGCATTGTAATGGCTACAGCACGGCAAGGGAATCTTTCCTCCTTATTTATACAAGAAAGCTAGCTCATCACGTTATCAGTCGAAAATGTCAATGCAGTTGAATTTTCGAGCCAGGTGCTACAGCATTGCAATGGCTATAGCACGCCAATAGATTCTTTCCTCATTATTTATGCAAGAAAGTTAGCTC
>NW_016920531.1:761-975 GCF_001483705.2 Eufriesea mexicana
TACAGCACTGCAATGGCTATAGCGTGCCAATAGAATCTTTTCTCCTTATTTATGCAAGGATGTTAGCTCACCACGATGTTAGTCGACAATCTCAATAAAATTGAATTTTCCATCCAGATACTATAGAAGTGCAATGGCTATATCTGGCCAAAGGATCTTTCATCCTTATTTATGCAAGGACGGCAGCTCACGACGATATCAGTCGAAAATGTCA
>NW_016920532.1:0-295 GCF_001483705.2 Eufriesea mexicana
TAACGTTGCCTGAGTCAGCATAACGTCCCAAGGCCGCCATATCTGCCTTTCCCTGAGACAATCAGTGTATATCAGATTGCAGTGGAACGCCGAAGTCCACTGAATTGCCGTGTACATCTCAAAGGTCAAAGTTATCATACCCTAACCACACCGAAGGTAACGTCACCAAGTGCAACATTATCCAACCTGACGTGCATAGACCACTAGCGCTAGTTACTCTAGTGCCAAGCGAATCACACCGGAGCAAAGTAGAGCGCAGAAATCCATCGAGTAGCTGTGTATACCACGAAAGTCA
>NW_016920533.1:0-517 GCF_001483705.2 Eufriesea mexicana
TGTACATTGCTGCTCGGCCGCTTTCCGCCCTCTACTGTGCTTTAGTATGCTCTGCTAGCCTCTGGTGAAGCCTGTGACAGTGGTCTCGGTACGTTATGTTGAGTTAGGCTACGATTGGTTATGTTATGTTTAATTGTGTTATGTTGGGATAGCTACGACGTTCGTGGTATACACTGCTATTCGGTGGATTTCTGCGCTCTACTGAGCTCAACCGTATTATGCTCGGCCCTGGGGAGCCCAGCAATGGTGGTTGCGGCGCTTTGTGTTGAGTTGGGCTTCGTTTGATTATGATATGTTGGTTTGGATTAGATTGTGAGGATTTCACTTTTCTGTTGTGCACTGCGATTCTATGCATTTCTGAGCTCTACTCCTCTAAGATAAGTTATGCTTTGCTATGGCGAGAATATCAATAGTGGTCTAGGCACGTTAGGTTTAATTACGTTTGGTTACGCTTCGTTTTGTTAATTTAGGACATGGAACCTTGACTTTTGTGCTATACACTGCTATACGTTGGGCT
>NW_016920534.1:0-241 GCF_001483705.2 Eufriesea mexicana
GCTCACCACGATATTAGTGGATAATGTCAAGAAAATTGAATTTCCCTTCCAGATTCTAAAGATATGCAATGACTAGGGCACGCCAACAGAATGTTTCCTCCTTACTTACGCCAGGAAGTTAGCTCACCATGACATTAGTCGAAAATGTCAACAAAATTGTATTTCCCAGCCACATTCTATACCTTTGCAATGTCTATAGCACTGAAAAAGCATCTTCCCTCCTTACTTACGCAAGGAAGTT
>NW_016920535.1:0-865 GCF_001483705.2 Eufriesea mexicana
AATGCCACTGGCCATAACTATACCATACATAGGTTATTCTAGAGTTGCTTTGCAATTTACGTCGTCAGTGGGCGAAGTAGTCCAAAGTTTATGGTATTGTGATGATGGCTGCCCTCGGTACTGTGTTGTCATCTGTTCATATATCGAAGGAAAATGGATCTGTTCTTTGCCGTACTGGAATTGCTATATAATTTAAATGATCAGCGGAGGAAGTAATCCAACGGCATACGTACAGTGGTGATGGCTGTACTCAGTATCGTGTTGTCAATTGTTAATGCCTTGAGGGAACATGTACATGCACTTTGTCGTTCTATAATTGTTCTAAAACCGAAATCATCACTGTGCAGGCTAATCCGTCGTCAACGTCATCAGTGCTCTACATGTGGTTGCATCATGTACCATAACCTCAATTGTAGACATCACTAGAAATAACCTCTCTATACATAGGTCCTTCTAGAATTACTTTGCAGATTACCTCATCAGTGAGAAAAGTAATCTAACGGCGACGGTACTGTGACGGTGGCTGTACTCACTACTGTATTATGAATCGTCAGTATATCGAGGGATAATGGATCTGTGCATTATCATTCTAGAAACCCTATAGAGTTCACATCAACTGTGAACAAATTAATTCAAAAGCAGCAGCTCAATTCTGGTGGCTGTACTCAGTACTGTGTTGTCAATTATTGATGTCTCGAGAGATAATGTGTCAGTACTTCGTCATACTACTGTTGCTATACAATAAAAATTATCGTTTAACAGTTTAATCCAACGGCTACAATGCTCTGTTTGTTGATGTACGGAGTAGCATACTGCCAGTAGTAAATATCCCTAGACATGAACGTTCAATACTCTGACTCTTCCG
>NW_016920536.1:0-1366 GCF_001483705.2 Eufriesea mexicana
AAGTATGTATGGATGTTTGTATGGTTATGTGGATGTATGGATGGATTGATTTATGGATGTGTGATTGTGTTAGTGTATGGATGGGTGAATGTATGGATGGATAGATGTATGTATCGATGGGTGTATGGATGGGTTCTTGTATGGATGCATGGATGTATGGTTCGATGGATGTATGGTTCGATGGATGTATGGATGGGTGGATGTATATATGGATGGATGTATGTAAAGATGGATGTGTGGATGAATGTATGTATGGATGAATGGTTGGATGGATGGATGCATGTATGTATGGATGAATGGTTGTAAGGATGGGTGGATGTATAGATGGATTGAGGTATGGATGGACGTATGTACGTATGTATGAATGTGTGGATGTATATATGTACGTATGTATGTATTTATGGATGTATGGTTGTGTGGATGAGTGGATGTATGAATGGATGCATGTGTGAATGACAGGATATATGGAAGGACGGGTTTATTGTCGTACAGGTGTTTGGATGCAAGAATGTATGGTTGAATGTGTGTATGAATGTATGGATGTATGTATGGATGGATGTGTCGAATGATAGACGTACGAATGGAAGGATTTATGGATGTATGGATATGTGGACGTATGGATGTATGGATATGTGGACGTATGGATGTATGGATGAATGGATGTATGGATGGTTAGATGTATGGACCGATGTGTGTATGGATGGGTGCTTGTATGGATGGATGGATATATGGTTCAATGAATGTATGGATGGGTGGATGTATGGATGGCTGGATGTATGGATGGATCGATGTGTGGAAAGGTGGATGTGTGATTGCATATATGTATGGATGAATGGTTGTTTGGATTGATGGATGTATGGATGGATTGAGGTATGGATGGACGAATGTTCGGATGTATGGATGTACGGATGTATGGATGAATGTATGAATGGATGTACTGATGGATGGATGTATCTACTGATGGACGAACGCATGAATGCATTTATGGATGTATGGATGTGGGGATGTATGGATGTATGCATGTATGGATGTATGCATGTATGGATCTATGGATGTATGGACGAATGGATGTACGAATGTATGGATGTACTGATGAATGGATGTATGGATGGATGGATGGATGTATGGATGTATGGATGTATGGATGTATGGATGTATGGACGTATGGACACACGAATTTATGGATGAATTATGGACGGATTTATGGATGTATTGATGTATGTATGCATGAAAGATGGATGGATGGATTGGTAGATGGATGTATGGGTGGATAGGTGTATGTACCGATGGACGTATGGGAGGTTGGATGTATGGATGGATGAATGTATCGAAGGGTGGTCGTATGGATGGATGGATGTGCGGATGG
>NW_016920537.1:0-1131 GCF_001483705.2 Eufriesea mexicana
GCCTTTTGTACCATACACTGCTATTCGGTGGATACCCTCGCTATGCATTCCTCTACCATTCTCTGCTGTACCCTTGCGATGCCACCAATGGTGGTCGCGGCACGTTGGGTTCAGTTAGGTTACGTTGGGATAAGTTATGCTAGCTTCGCATAGGTTTGGACAACTTTCAATTTTCTGCTATACACTGCGATTCTATGGACTTCTGCGCCCTACTCTCCTCTAGTATGCTCTGCTGCGACCCGTCAATGCCAGCAATATTGGTCGCGGCAGGTTAGGTTGAGTCAGATTGCGTCAGGTTATGTTAGGATAGGGTAAGTTCGGTTAGGATAGCTTTGACATTTGTGATATACACAGATGTACGGAGTATTAATGCGCTCTATACTGATCAAACAGCCTCCGCTTTGCTCTTGGGAGGCCAGCAATGGTGGACGTGGCACGATGCATTGTGTTTGGTTACCCTTGGCTTTGTCGCGATTTGCTTGGTTAGGACATGGTACCTTGACTTGTGCGCTTCGCACTAACGTTCGGTAGATTTCTGCTCTTTACTGTGCTCTAGAAATCTCTGCTATTCCCTGGGAAGGCCATCAATGGTGGTCTCGGCACTTTAGGTTGAGTTATTTTACGTTCGGTTCGGTTATGTCTGCTTGGGTTTGGTAAGGACAACTTTGAGTTTTCTGTTATTCACTACCATCCTTTGGGCTTCTGCGCTCAACTCTCCTCACACATGGTTTGATTGGCCATGGGAAGGCCAGCAGTGGTGGCCTGGACACATTAGGTTTTGTCAGGTTGTGCTTGGTTATGCTGCGTTTGGTTAGGTTAGGAGAGGATAGCTTTGACTTTGGTGTTATACACTGCTATTCGATGGATTTCTGCACTCTAATGTGCTCTAATATGCTCTGCTCGGCTCTATGAGGGCCAGCAATAGCGGTCGCGTCGCGTTACGTTGAGCTAAACTACGTTTGTGTGTGTTAGGTTAGGTCAAGTTAGGTCGCCTTCTGTTTGACTTTTGTGCTATACACTTCAATGCGGTGGATTTCTGAGCTCTGCCCTGCTCTAGTATTTTCTGAGTAGACACGGGAATGCCTGAAATATTGGTCTTGGCACGTTAGGTTTAGTTAGGCTGAGTTTGGC
>NW_016920538.1:0-657 GCF_001483705.2 Eufriesea mexicana
GGCATATCAGGTCAGGTCAGGTCTGTTCAGCTAATGTCAGGTCCGGTCAGGTCAAGTCCGGTTAGGATATGTTATGTTAGGTTATGGTAGGTTAGATTAAAATAGGTTAAGTTAGGTTAGGTTAGGTGAGTTTAGGTTAGGTTTGTTGCGATAGGTTACGATTCGTTGGGTTGGGTTAGGTTAGGTTAGGTTAGGTTAGGATTGGTTGGGTTATGTTAGGTTAGGTTAGGTTAAGTTAGGTTACGTTATGTTAAGCCATGTCAGGTCAGGTCAGTCAGTTCATGTCATGTCAGTGCAGGTCGGGACAGGCCAGGAAATGTCAGGCCACGACAGGCCAGGTCATGTCAGGTCAAGTCAGGTCGGGTCAGGTCAGGACAGGACAGGCCAGGCCATGCCTGGCCAGTCCAGGTCCGGTTAGGTCATGCCATGTCAGGCCAGGTAAGGTCAAGTCAGGTCAAGTCAGGTCAGGACAGGTCAGGTCAGGTCAGGTTAGGTTATCTTAGGTTAGCTTAGGTTGGGTTAGCTGACGATAGGTTAGGTTAGGAGAGGTGAGCTCAGGTTACGTTTGATTAGGTTAGGTTAGGATTGTTTGTGTTCGGTTATGTTAGGTTAGGTTAAGCTGGGTTAGCTAGGTTAGGTTAGGTCATATTAGGTTAT
>NW_016920539.1:0-202 GCF_001483705.2 Eufriesea mexicana
GCTCTACTGTGCCCTAGCATATCCTGCTCGACCCTGTGGAGGCCAGCAATACTGGTCGCAGCAAGTTAGGTTTATCTAGATTAAGTTCGGTTAGGTTAGGTTATGTTGGGTTATGTTAGCATAGCTTTGTCTTTTGTGCGCAGTGCAGATATCCTGTGGAATTCAGTGCTCTACTGTGCTCAGTCTTGTTGCGCTTGTCTCT
>NW_016920540.1:0-1131 GCF_001483705.2 Eufriesea mexicana
TCGGCGCTAGGGCGGCCGGCCATAATGCTTTCGGCAAGTTAGTTTGGGTTATGTTACGTTTGGCTATGTTACGTATGATTAGATTAGGGTAGGGTAGCTTCGACTGTTGCGCTATGCACTGTGATTCTGTGGACATTATGTAACGTATGATTAGATTAGGATAGGGTAGCTTCGACTGTTGCGCTATGCACTGTGATTCTGTGGACTTCTGCGCCATACTCTCCTCTAATATGTTCTGCTTTTCTCTGAGGAGGCCAGCAATAGCGGTCGCGTCACGGTAGGTTGTGTTATGTTACGTTCGGTTAGGATAGGTTAGGTTGCGCTCGGTTAGGATTGCTTCTACTTTTGTGTTATGCGCTGCCTTTCGGTGGATGTCTGCGCTCTACTGTGCGCTAATATGTCCTGCTTGGCTCTGGGGAGGCCACGAATATGGGCCACGTCTCGTTATGTTTGGTTATTCTACGTTTGGTTAGCTCAGGTTTGGGCAGGTTAAGATAGGATATCTTAAACTTTTGTACTATACACTGCTACTTAGTGGCGTTCTGTGCCCTAGTGTACTCTTGCACATTCTGCTTGGCTCTGTGTAGGTCAGAAATAGTGGTCACGTTGCGTTAGGTTAAGCCATTGTTCAATTGGTTATGTTACGTATGGTTAGGTTAGGATAGCGTAGCCCTGACTTTTGTGCTATACACTGCCATTTGATCGGTATCTGCGCTCTGCATTCCTGTACTATCATTCGCTTGTCTCTGTGGAGGCCATCAATTGTGGTACTGGTACGTTTCATTGAGATATGTTGCTATTGGTCATGTTAGTTTAGGTCATGTTTGGATAGGATGGCTTTGACTTTTGTGGTATACACCTCTGTTCGGTGGACTTCTACGCTCTGTATTGCTCTACTATACTCTGCTCGTCTGTGGGGTGCCAAGCAATAGTGGTCTCGGCCCGTTAGGTTGAGTAACGCTACCATAGCTTACGTTACTTTTGGATATGTTGAGCCTTTGGATATGTTGGGATGGGGCAATTTCGACTACTGTGCTATGCACTGCGATTCTATGGACCAGTGCGCTCTGCTCCCGACTAATATGTTCTGCTTGGTGCCTAGGAGGGCAGCTTTACATGTCTCGGCACGTC
>NW_016920541.1:0-751 GCF_001483705.2 Eufriesea mexicana
TGCGTCGCGGGGCTTCCTGGCAATTGCGTCGCCGCGAAGTCCAGTGCGCACCGAATTGCGAAGGGCTGGCCGTCGTGGGGGTTTTAGTGGGTAAAAATTCCACATAATCCCGCCCCCTCCCCTAAGGGGGCCGTGCATCTTTGGATGACTTCCCCCACGTGTAGAAAAGGTTAGTGTGTCATTTACTTTTGTGCCATACACTTCTATTCGGCGAACTTCTGCGCTCTTCTGTGTTCTGATGCGCTCTGCTTGGCTCTGGGGCTACCAGCAATTGCATCGTCGGCACGTTAGGTTAAGCTATGTTACGTTCTGCGCGGTTAGGCTATTTTAGGTTTGGCCACGATATCTTCGGCTTCTGTGCTATTCGCTGCAATGCGGTCAATTGCTGTGATCTACTTTTCTCTAGTATATTCTGCTTCGCTCTGCGAGGGCTAAGCTACTGCAGTGGTCTAGGCCCGTTAGGTTGGGTTAGGTAACGTTTGGTTATGTTACCCTTGATTAGTTTGGGCGTGGATAGATCTGGCTTTAGTGCTATACGCTGCTATTCGGTGGTTTGCTGCGATCTACTGTCCTCTAATATGCTCACCTAGGCCCTGCGGAGGCCATCACTAGTGGCCTCGGCACGGTAGGTTGAGTTATGTTACGAATGGTTAGGTTACGTTTGCTTTGGTTGGGTATGGATAGCTTTGACTTTCTTGGCAAAGACTGTTGTACGGTGGATCTCTCCGCTCTACTCTGCTCTACTGTACTA
>NW_016920542.1:0-342 GCF_001483705.2 Eufriesea mexicana
AGCATACTAGAACACATTAGAGTGCAGAGATCCACCGAATAGCAGTGTAGGGCACAAAAGCCATGTATATCTTACACAAACCTATCCAAACGTAGTCTGATTCAACATAACGTGCCGCGACCGCTATTGCTGGCATCGCCAGAGCCATGCAGAGCACAATAGAGAACATTATAGCGTAGAAAGATACCAAATAGCAGTGAATGGCACTGAGGTCTAGGTAGCCTATCCTAACCTAGCCAAACGCAACACATCCAAACGAAGTCTCACTCAACCAAACATGACCAGACGACTGTTGCTGGACTCCACAGAGGCAAGCAGAAAGTACTAGAGCAAATTAGAGCG
>NW_016920543.1:0-9130 GCF_001483705.2 Eufriesea mexicana
CATAAATATATCCTTCCATACATCCTTCCACCAATCCATCAATCCACGATTATATCCATACATGCATCCATACATAGATCAATACATGCATCCATACATACAACAATACATTCGTCCATACATGTATCCATACATACGTCCTTCCATACATCCATAAATACATATATACATACATCCATTCAAACATCCATACATACATCCATGCATACATCCATCCTTCCATACAGCCATCCATCCATACATACATCCTTCGGTGCTTCAATCCTTCCATACGCCCATTCATCCATACGTCCACCAATCCATACATCCATCGATCCATACAGCCATATATACATACATCCACACATCCACACATACATCCATACTTCCATACATCCATACGTCCATTCATCCATACATCCATACATCCATACACCCATACATCCATACACACATCAATACACAGATCCATACATACACGCATACATTCATCCATACATACATCCATACATGCATTCTTACACGCATCCATACATACATCCATACATACATCCATTCAAACATCCATACGTACATCCATGCACACGTCCATACATACATCCATACAAACATCCATACATACATCCGTCCTTCCGTCCATCCACCCATCCATTCAACCACCCACACGCCCATACATTCATGCAACCGTACATGCATACATGCGTACATCCGTACAACCATACATGCTCACATCCATACATACATAACTCAAATACGTTCATACATTCAAACATACATACATACATACATACATACATACATACATACATACATACATCCATGCATACATCCAATCATACACACACACATGCATTCATACATCCGTTCATCCAGCCATCCATACTTCAATCTATGCATACACCCAACCATCCATACAGCCATCCATCCATGCAGCCATCCATCCATACATCCATCCATCCATGCATCGAACCTTCCATTCACACATACATCCATACATCCATCGAACGATAAAAATATCCATCCATACATCCGTCCACCAATCCACCAATCCACCATTATATCCATACATACACCCATACATACATTAATAAATGTATCCATACATACATCCGTACATGCCTCCATACATCCATCCATACATGCACGCATACAAACGCCCTTCGATGCACGCATCCATACATCCATACATATATACGTTCAAACATTCATCCATATATTCATACATACATCCATACATACATCCTTACATACATCCATACAAACACCAATACACACATCCATGCATACATCCATTCATACATCCTCACATACAACCATACATCCGTTCATCCAGCCATCCATACTTCAATCTATGCATACACCCAACCATCCATACAGCCATTCATCAATACATCCATCCATCCATACATCCATCCTTCCAGAAACCCATCCATCCATACATCCATCGATCAATAAATATATCCATCTATACATCCGTTCACCAATCCATCAATCCATCATTATATCCATACATAGATCAACACATACATCCATCCATTCATACATCCATGCATATATAAATCCATGCATCCATACATCCGTATTTCCATACATTCGTACATCCATGCATCCATACACCCATACATCCATACATTCAGACATCCATCCAAACATCCATACTTATATACACCCATACATCCATACATCCATCCATCCATACATCCATCCATGCATACATCCACCCATACCAACACTAACACATCCACCATCCTTATATCCATAAATCCATCCATTCGTACCTCCATCCTTCGATACATCCATCCATCCATACATCCATACATACATATGTCCACGCATCCATACATCCGTTCATTCGACCACCCGTACATCTATCTATCCACATATCCATCTATCCATAGCGCAACCCATCCATACATACATCCATACATACATACATACTTCGATACGTCCATCCATCCAAACATCCACCCATCCATACATCCATCGATCCATTCATCCTTCCAACCATACATACATCCACCAATCCATCCATCCATCCATGCATCCATACACACATCAATACGCAGGTCCACGCATACACACATACATTCATTCAAACATACATTCATACATAAATTCTTACATACATACATACATACATCCATACACACACCCATACAAACATCCAAACATACATCCACACATACATCCATACATACATCCATGCATACATCCATCATTCCACACATCCCTCCATACATGCATCCACCCTTCCATACATCCATCGAACCATACATCCATCCATTCATACAAGCACCCATCCATGCATCCACCGTTCCATACATCTATCCATCCATACACGCATGCATCCATACATCCATACATCCATACATCCATACATCCACGCACCCATACATCCATACATACATCAATACACAGATCCATACATGCACGCATACATTCATCCATACATACATCCATACAAGCATCCATTCATACATCCGTTCTTCCGTCCATCCATCCATCCATTCAACCACCCACACGCCCATACATACATGCAACCGTACATCCATACATGTGTACATCCGTACATCCATACATGCTCACATCCATACGTACATAACTCAAGTACGTCCACACATTCAAACATACATACATACATACGTACATGCATACATACATACATACATACATACATACATACATACATCTATATATCCACACACCCATACATTCATAAATCCATCCACCCATACACTCATCCATCCATTCATACATCAATTCATACATGCCTACATACATAAATACAAACATCCATGCATACATCCATGCATACATCCTTACACTCATCCATTCAAACATCCATGCATACATGCGTTCTTCCGTCCATCCACCAAACCAATCAACCACCCACACATCCATACATCCATGCATCCGTACAACCATACATTCGTACATCCATACATCCATTCATACATACATCCGTACATACATAACTGAAACACACCTATACATTCATACATCCATACATTCAAACATACATCCATCCATACGTTCATCCATGCATACATCCATACATCCACACACACATACATCCATATATCCATCCACCCACACACTCATCCATCCATACATACATCCATACATACACCCATTGATACATAAATACAACCATACACTCATCCATACATACATGCATAGATACATCCATACATACATCCATACATCCACCCATACATACATCCGCACACTGGCCATTCCATTGACGCATACATACATCCATCCATCCATCCATCATTACATCCATTCATATACACATCCATACATCCGTACATCAGTAGATCCGTCCATCCACACATCTATCCATCCATATATCCATCTATCGATACAGCCATCCATCCATACATCCATCTATCCATACATACATCCTTCCATACATCTATCCATCCATACATCCAACCATCCATACATCAATCGATCCAAACATCCTTCCATCCATACATGCATACATACATCAATACACACATGCATACATACACCCATACATTCATCCATACATACATCCATACATCCGTTCATCCAAACATTCGTACACCCATACCTGCACACATACATGCATCCACAAACCCGTCCAACCATATAACCATCCATCCATACATACATCCTTACGTACATCCACCCAACCATATATGCACCCACACACATCCATACATACATGCATCCATACATCCATACATACATCCATACAAACATTCATACATACATCCGTTCTTCCGTCAATCCACCCATCCATTCCACCACCCACACGCCCATACATACATGCAACCGTACATGCATACATGCGTACATCCGTACATCCATACATGCTCACATCCATACATACATAACTCAAATACGTCCAAACATTCAAACATACATACATACATATATAAACACATACATACATACAAACATACATACATCCATGCATACATCCATTCATACATACACACATGCATCCATACATCCGTTCATCCAGCCATCCATACTTCAATCTATGCATACACCCAACCATCCATACAGCCATCCATCCATACATACATCCATCCATACATCGAACCTTCCATTCACCCATACATCCATACATCCATCGAAGCATAAAAATATCCATCCATACATCCGTCCACCAATCCACCAATCCACCATTATATCCATACATACATCCATACATACATTAATGCATGTATCCATACATACACCAATACATTCGTCCAGACATACATCCATGCATACATCCTTACACCCATCCATTCAAACACCCATACATACATGCGTTCTTCCGTCCATCAATGCATTCATTCATCTACCCACACATCCATACATCCATGCATCCGTACATCCATACATTCGTACATCCATAAATCCATACATACATACATCCGTACATACTTAACTCAAATACATCTATACATTCAAACACCCATCCATACATGCATCCATACATTCATTCATTCATCCATCCATACGTCCATTCATCGATACATCCATACATACACACACACATACATCCACATATCCATCCACCCATACACTCATCCATGCATACATACATCCATTCATACATCCATAGATCCATACATTCACCCATACACTCATCCATACATACATCCATAGATGTATCCATACATACATCCGTACATGCCTCCATACATCCGTCCATACATGCATGCATACAAACGCCCTTCGATGGACGCATCCATACATCCATACATATATACGTTCATACATCCATCCATATATTCATACATACGTCCATACATACATCCTTACATACATCCATACAAACATCAATACACACATCCATGCATACATCCATTCATACATCCTCACATACAACCATACATCCGTTCATTCAGCCATCCATACTTCAATCTATGCATACACCCAACCATCCATACAGCCATTCATCAATACATCCATCCATCCATACATCCATCCTTCCAGAAACCCATACATCCATACATCCATCAATCCATAAATATATCCATCCATACATCCGTCCACCAATCAACCAATCCACCATTATATCCATAGATTCATCCATACATACATTAATACATGTATCCATTCATACACCAATACATTCGTCCAGACATACATCCATGCATACATCCTTACACTCATCCATTCAAACATCCATACATACATGCGTTCTTCCGTGCATCCACCCATCCATTCAACCACCAACACACCCATACATCCATGCAACCGTACGTCCATACATTCGTACATACGTACATGCGTACATGCATACATACATACATACATAACTCAAATACGTCCATGCATTCAAACATCCATACATACGTACATACATACATACTTACATACATACATACATCCGTACGTCCATCCATCCATACATTCATACATCCGTACATACACCCATAGATCCATAAATACACCCATACACTAATCCATCCATCCATCCATACATCCATACATACATCAATACATACATCCATACATACAACAATACTTTCGTCCATACAGACATCCATACATACATCCTTCCATACATCCATACATATATATATATACATACATGCATTCAAACATCCATACGTACATCCATGCATACATCCATCCGTCCATACAGCCATCCACCCAAACATACATCCATAGGTACTTCCAGCGTTCCACACGCCCATCCATCCATACGTACAAGCATCCATACAAACATCGATTAATACAGTCATACATCCATACATCCATACATGCATACATACATCCATACATTCGTACATGCATACATCCATACATACATACATCCATACATACATAACTCAAATACATCCATACATTCAAACATCCACATATACATACATCCATACATCCACACACCCATACATCCATAAATCCATCCACCCATACTATCACCCATCCATACATACATCCATTCATACAAACATAAATCCATATATACATGCATGGTTACATCCGTACATACATCCAAACATACATACATACATCCACCAATACACACATCCGTTCACTCGGCCTTCCATACACGATCCATACATCCTTCCATCCATCTACCCATCCATAAATCCATCTAGCCATACGTCGATCCATCCATACATCCACACATATATCCATCCATACATCCATACATAAGTAGATCCGTCCATCCATACCTCTATCCAACCATACATCCATTTATCGATACAGCCATTCATCCATACATCCATCCGTCCATACATACATCCTTCCATACATCCATCCACCCATACATCCAACCATCCATACATCGACCCATCCATACATCCATCCATCCATACATGCATACATACATCAATACATACTTCCATACATACACCAATCCATTCGTCCATAAATACATCCATACATACGTCCTTCCATACATCCATACATGCATACATCTATCCTTCCATACATCCATCCGTCCATACATCCATCCGTACATACGTCCAACCATCCAAACTTCGATCGATCCATACATCCTTCCGTCCATACATGCGTACATACATCAATACATTCATCCATACATACACCCATACATTCATCCATACATACATCCATACATCCATACTTACATACGTCCATACATACATACATACATACATACAAACATCCATACATACATCCGTACATGCTTCCATACATCCATCCATCCATCCATCCATCCATGCATCCCTACACACATCAATACACAGATCCATACATACACGCATACATTCATCCACACATACATCCATACATACATCCATACAAACATCCGTACATACATCCATTCATCCATCCATACATACATCCATAAACACATACATCCGTACACCCGTTCTTCCGTCCATCCACCCTTCCATTCAGCCACCCACACATCCATACATCCATGCTTCCGTACATCCATCCATCTATACACCCAACCTTCCATACACCAATCCATCCATACATCCATCGATCTATACATATATCCATCCATACATCCATCCACCAATCCATCAATCCATCATTACATCCATACATGCACCAATACATCCATCCATCCATCCATACGTCCATACATCCGTACATCCATACATTCATACATACATATATCCATACATGCATACATCCATACATCCATCCATACATCCATCCATACATCCATCCATACATCCATCATTCCAGCATACACTCATCCATACATACATCCATACATCCATCCATACATCCATACATATATACATCCATACATCCATCCACCAACCCATCAATCCATCATTACATCCATACATGCACCAATACAACCATCCATCCATCCATACGTCCATACATCCGTACATCCATACATTCGTACGTCCATACACCCATACAACCACTCATCCATACATATATCCATCCAGACGTCCACCTTTCTACACATCCATCCATCCATACATCCACCCATCCATACATAAATCCTTCCATACATCCACCTTTCTACACATCCATCCATCCATACATCCACCCATCCATACATGTATCCATCCATCCATACATACATATACACATCCATACATTCATACAACCGTACATCCATACATTCGTACATCCATAGCTCCAAACATACATACATCCATAAATCCGTCCAACCATACAACCATCCATCCATGTATACAACCATACTCAATCCACACGTCCATACATACACCCATACACACATCCGTACATACATCCATCCATACATTCATACATACATCCATAAACACGCCCATACATACATCCACAGATATATCCATACATCCATCCATACATGCATCCATACATACATTCTTACATACATACATACATACATTCATCCATACATACATCCATCCCGCCACCCATACATAAATCCACCTAACCATACATCCATCCATCCATACATCCGTACATATATACATCCATACATCCATACATCCGTAGATACGTCCATCCATACCTCTTTCCATCCATACATCCATCTATCGATACCGCCATCCGTACATACATGCATCCATCTATCCGTCCACCCATCCATCCATGCATCCATACATCCAATCATTCATCCATCCATCCATCCATACATCCATCCTTCCATACACCCATCCATCCGTACATCCATCGATCCATACATATATCCATCCATACATCCATCCACCAATCCATTAATCCATCATTACATCCATACATACACCAATAGATACATCCTTCCTTTCATACATCCTTACATCCGCACATCCATACATTCGTACATCCATACATGCATTCACTCTTCCATCCATACATCCATACATCCATCCATACATCGATAAATCCATCCACCCAACCATACATCCATACATATACACATACATACATCCATGCATCCGAACACCCGTCCATCCATACCTCAATCCATCCATACCTCAACCCATGCATAAATCCATTCGTCCATACCGCCATCCATCCATACGTCCACCCATCCATACATCCACCGATGCATACATCCAACCATCCGTACGTCAATCCACCAACCCATCCGTCCACCCATCCATACAACCATACATACATCAATACATACATCCATACATACACCCATACATTCAACCATACATGCATCCATACATACATCCATCCATCCACACATCCATCCATCCAGCCATCCATCCATCCATACACCCGTCCACCCATCCACGCATCCGTTCATCCAAGTATCCATTCATTCATTCTTCCGTCCATCCACCCAACCATTCATCCACTCACACATCCGTACATCCATACATCCATACATCCATACATCCGTCCATCCGTACATCCATACATACGTCCTTCCATACATCCATACATACATATATACATACAACCATTCAAACATCCACACATACATCCATGCATACATCCATCCGTGCATACAGCCATCCATCCATTCATACATCCCTCGGTACTTCCACCCTTCCATACGCCCATCCATCCATATGTCCACCAATCCATACATCCATCGATCCATACAGCCATACATACATGCATCCACACATTCACACATACATCCATACTTCCATACATCCATACATCCATACATCCGTACATCCATACATCCATACAACCAAACATGCATGCATACATACATTCTTCCATCCATACATTCATACATACATACATCCATACATTCATACATTCATACATCCATACATCCATACATCCATACATCCAT
>NW_016920543.1:12870-13654 GCF_001483705.2 Eufriesea mexicana
CCATCCATCCATACAAGCACCCATTCATACATCCATCGTTCCATACATCTATCCTTCCATACATCCATCGATCCATACATATATCCATCCATACATCCATCCACCAATCCATCAATCCAGCATTACATCCATACATACATCAATACATACATCCATACATACACCCATACATTCATCCATACATACATCCATTCATACGTACATACATCCATGCATACATCTATACAGTTATCCATACAATCATCCATACATACATCCGTTCATCCTTCCATCCACACATCCATTCATCCAATCACACATCCATACGTCCATGCATCCGTACAGCCATACATTCGTACAAACAAACATACATACATACATAGCTCAAATACATCCATACATTCAAACATCCATCCATACATACATCCGTACATTCCTACATCCATCCATCCATACTTCCATTCATCCATACATCCATACATACACACACCCATACATCCAAAAATCCATCCACCCATACACTCATCCATCCATACATACATAAATACATACATCCATAGATCCATACATACAACCTTACACTCATCCATACATACATGCATAGATACATCCGTACATACATCCATACATACATCCATACATCCACCCATACAGACAACCGTACATTCGCCCATTCATTAACGCATATATATATCCATCCATCCATCCACCCATCAATGGATCCAACTTACCATACATCCAACCATCCATATATCCATACATATATGCATCCATACATCCATACATCCGTAGATCCGTCCATCCA
>NW_016920543.1:19791-22535 GCF_001483705.2 Eufriesea mexicana
CAACCACCCATCCATACATACATCCATACATACATCCATACTTCAGTACATACATCCAACCAAACATCCACCCATTCATACATACATCGAACCTTACATCCTTCCGTCCATACATCCGTACATCCACAAACCCATACATCCATAAATCCATCCACCCATACACTCATCCATCCATACATACATCCATACATACATCCATGGATCCATACATACATCCATGGATCCATACATACAACCATACAATCATCCATACATACATGCATAGGTACATCCGTACATACATCCATACATACATCCATACATTCACCCATACATACAACCGCACATTCGCCCTTCCATTAACGCATCCATAAATCCATCCATCCATCCACCCATCTGTAAATCCAACTAACCACACATCCATCCATTCGTACATCCATACATTTATACATCCATACATCCATGCATCCGTAGATCCGACCATCCATACCTCTATCCATCCATACATACATCTATCGATACAGCCACCCATCCATACATCCATCAATCCATACAACCTTCCATCCATACGTCCGTCCTTCCATACACCAATCCATCCATACATCCATCGATTCATACCTATATCCATCCATACATCCATCCACCAATCCATCAATCCATCATTACATCCATCCATCCATCCATGCATCCGTACATCCATACATTCCTATATCCATACATCCATACACCCATGCACCCATACACACGTACATCCATGAATACATACATCCATATATCCATCCATCCATACATCCATCCACCCATACCTCCATCTATACATTTATCCATCCATCCATACATTCATACATATATACATCCATCCATCCATGCATCCATACATCTATAAATCCATATAATCATACATCCCTACATTTGTCCATACGCACCTCAATCCATTCGCGCTTCCACCCATCCACCGCTTCATCCACCCATATATACATGCATACATACGCCCATACACACATCCATACAAATATCCGTCCATACATCCATGCATACATCCATACATACATACATCCATACAGGCACCCATCCATACATGCGACGTTCCATATATCTATATATACATACATCCATACATACATACATACACACGTCCAAACATCCGTACATCCATACATTCATACATGCATATATCCATTAATACATCCATCCATACCTACACCCATCCATACATTCATTCATCCATACATCCAGACATATATACATCCATCCATCCATACATCCATACATCCATACATCCATACGTCCATCCATACATACATGCAAACATCCACACACCCATACATCCATACAGACATCAATACACAGATCCATACATACACGCATACATACATCCATACATACATCCATACATACATTCTTACATGCATCCATACATACATCCATACATAAATCCATTCAAACATCCATACGTACATCCATGCACACGTCCATACATACATCCATACAAACATCCATACATACATCAGTTCTTCCGTCCATCCACCCATCCATTTAACCACCCACACATCCATACATCCATGCAATCGTACATCCATACATGCGTACATCCGTTCACCCATACATGCTTACATCCATACATACATAACTCAAATACGTCCATACATTCAAACATACATCCATACATACATACATACATACATACATCCATCCATCCATACATCCATCCACCCATACCTCCATCTATCCATTCATCCATCCATCCATACATCCATACTTATATACTTCCAACCATCCATACATCCATACATATGTAAATACACATACGTAAATCCGTACCTCAGTCCATCCACACTTCCACCCATCGATACAACCATCCATCCATACATACATCCATACATACACCCATTCTTCAATACATCCATCCAACCTAACATCCAAACATCCATACATACAACGATCATTCCATCCTTCCATCCATACATCCATCCACCAATCCATACACCATTCCATGCAGCCATTCACACATCAATACACAGATCCATGCATACTCCTATACATTCATCCATACGTACATCCATACATACATTGTTACATACACCCATGCATACATCCATACTTTTATCCGTACAAGCATCCATACATACATCCGTTCTTCCTTCCATCCACACATCCATTCATCCACCCACACATCCATACATCCAGGCATCCGTACATCCATCAATCCATACATATATCCATCCACATATCCATCCACCAATCCATCAATCCAGCATTACATCCATACATGCACCAATGCATACATCCATCCATCCATACGTCCGTCCTTCCATACACCCATCCATCCATACATCCATCGATTCATACATATATCCATCCATACATCCATCCACCAATCCATAAATCCATCATTACATCCATACATACATCAATAAATACATCCATACATACACCCATACATTCATCCATACATACATCCTTCGATACATCCATCCATCCACACATCCATACATATACACATCCATACATCCATACATCCGTAAATCCGTCCATCCATACGTCAATCCATCCAGACCTCAATTCATCCACACATCCAATCATCCATACAGCCATCCATCCATACGTCCACCCATCCATACATCCACCGATCCATACATCCATACATCCATACATCATTCCAACAAACCATCCATCCATGCATCCATACATCCATACATTCGCCAATACATACATACATGCATACAAGCATACATACAACCATTCATACATCCACACATACATCC
>NW_016920544.1:0-942 GCF_001483705.2 Eufriesea mexicana
TACTTGCCAGAGAATAGGTCTTTCCAAAATCTATAGTCTGATATAGCTTGGTGAGTAGATCGCCACCGCCTTCAATACAATGGCTATTACAGCCATCTACATGTCAGAGAATAGGTCTATTCAAAATCTATAACCTGTTATAGCATGGTCAATAGATGGCCTAACGTCTTCAATACAATGGCAAGTACAGCCATCTACTTGCCAGAGAAAAGGTCCGTTCAAAATTTGTAATCTGTTATAGCTTGGAGAATAGGTCGCCTATCGCCTTCAATCCAATGGCAAGTACAGCCATCTACTTGCCAGAGAATATTACTATCCAAACTACAATCTGTTATTGCTTGATGAATACGTCGTGTAACGCCTTCAATCCAATGGCAAATACAGCCATCTACTTGCCAGAGGATAGGTCTATTCAAAATATATAATCTGTTATAGCTTAGTTAGTACGTCGCCCAACGCCTTCAATCCAATGGCAAGTACAGCCGTCTACTTGCCATGGAATAGGCCTAATCAAGATCTATAATCTGTTATAGCTTGGTGAATACAACGCCTAACGCCTTCAATCCAATGGCAAGTGCAGTCATCTCCTTGCCAGAGAATAGGTCTATTCAAAAGCTATAACCTTTTATAGCATTGAGAATAGATGGCCTAACGCCTTCAATCCAATGGCAGGTAGAGCCGTCTACTTGCCAGAGAATAGGTCTATTCAAAAACTATAGCCTGTTATAGCTTGCTGAATAGATCGCCTAACGCCTTCAATCCGATGGCTAGTACAGCCATCTACTTGCCAGAGAATAGGTCTATTCAAAATCTATGGTCTGTTATAGCTTAGTGAGTAGATCGCCTACCGTCTTCAATCCAATGGCAAGTACAGACATCTACTTGCCAGGAAATAGGTCTATTCAATATCTATAATGTGCTGGCGCTTGGTGAATAGATCGC
>NW_016920545.1:0-1210 GCF_001483705.2 Eufriesea mexicana
GGAAAGTTCAATTTTGTTGACATTTTCAACTAATATCGTGGTGAGCTAACGTCCTTGCATAAGAAAGGAGGAAAGATGCTTTGTGAGTGCTATAGTCATTGCAATGCTATAGAATCTGGCTGGAAAGTTCAATTTTGTTGACATTTTCGACTAATACCGTGGTGAGCTAACGTCCTTGCATAAGAAAGGAGGAAAGATGCTTTTTGAGTGCCATAGCCATTGCAATGATATAGAGTGTGGCTGGAAAATACAATTTTGCTGTCATTTTCGACTAATATCGTGGTGAGCTAACTTTGTTTCACTAATAAGGAGGAAAGATTCGATTGGTGTGCTATAGGCATAGCAAAGCAATAGAATCGTCCTGCAAAATTCAATTTTATTGACATAAAAAATTCAATTTTATTGACATTTTCGACTAATATCGTGGTGAGCCAACATTATTGTGTAAATACGGAGGAAAGATTCAATTGGCGTGCTATAGCCGTCGCAATGCTACAGAATCTGGTTGGAGAGTTCAATTTTGTTGACATTTTCGACTAGTATCGTGGTGAGCTAACGTCCTTGCATAAGTAAGGAGGAAACATGCTTTTTGAGTGCTATATCCATTGCAATGATGTAGAATGTGGCTGGAAAATACAATTTTGTTGACATTTTAACACTTCCGACTAATACCATGGTGAGCTATCTTCCTTGCATAGGTAAGGAGGAAAGATACTTTTCGCGTGCTATACCCACCGCAATGCTGTAGAATCTAGCTGGAAAATCCAATTTTATTGACATATTCGGCTAGTATCGCTGTGAGTTAACTTTCTTGCATAAATAAGCAGGAAAGATTCCATTGGTGTGCTGTAGGCATAGCAAAGCTATAGAATCGTCCTGCAAGATTCAATTTTATTGACATTTTCGACTAATATCGTGGTGAGCCAACATTATTGTGTAAATACGAAGGAAAGATTCAATTGGCGTGCTATAGCCGTCGCAATGCTACAGAATCTGGTTGGAGAGTTCAATTTTGTTGACATTTTCGACTAGTATCGTGGTGAGCTAACGTCCTTGCATAAGTAAGGAGGAAACATGCTTTTTGAGTGCTATATCCATTGCAATGATGTAGAATGTGGCTGGAAAATACAATTTTGTTGACATTTTAGACTAATATCGTGGTGAGATAACATCCTTGCGTAAGTAAGGAGGAAAGATGCTTTTTGAGTGC
>NW_016920546.1:0-655 GCF_001483705.2 Eufriesea mexicana
CTCTGGCAAGTAGATGGCTGTACTTGCCATTGGTTTGATGGCGTTGGGCGATGTATTCACCATTCTATAACTGGTTATATAATTTGAATTGAGCTGTTATCTGGAAAATAGATGGCTGTACTTGCCATTGGATTGAAGGCGTCAGGCGATCTAATCACCAAGCTATGACAGCTTATAGACTTTGAATAGACTTATACTCTGGCAAGTAGATGGCAGTGATTGCCATTGGATTGAAGGCGTCAGGCGATCTAATCACCAAGCTATGACAGCTTATAGACTTTGAATAGACTTATACTCTGGCAAGTAGATGGCAGTGATTGCCATTGGATTGAAGGCGTCAGGCGATCTAATCACCAAGCTATGACAGCTTATAGACTTTGAATAGACTTATACTCTGGCAAGTAGATGGCAGTGATTGCCATTGGATTGAAGGCGTCAGGCGATCTAATCACCAAGCTATGACAGCTTATAGACTTTGAATAGACTTATACTCTGGCAAGTAGATGGCAGTGATTGCCATTGGATTGAAGGCGTTAGGCGATCTATTCACCAAGCTATATGAGGTTATAGATTTTGAATAGACCTATTTTCTGGCAAGTAGAAGTCTGTACTTTCCATTGGATTGAAGGCGTTGGGCGACCTATTCACCAAGCTA
>NW_016920546.1:693-1282 GCF_001483705.2 Eufriesea mexicana
GATGGCTGTATTTGCCATTGGATTGAAGGCGATATGCGATCTATTCACCAAGCTATAACGGGTTTTAGATTTTGAATAGAAATATTCTCTGGCAAGTAGATGGCTGTACTTGCCATTGGTTGAAGGCGTTAGGCGACCTATACACCAAGCTACAACGGGTTCTCGATTATGAATTGGCCTATTATCTGGAAATTAGATGGCTGCACTTGCCATTGGATTGAAGGCGTTAGGCGATCTATTCACCAAGGTATAACATGTATAGATTTTGAATAGACCTATTCTCTGGCAAGTAGGTGCATATACTTGCCATTGGATTCAAGGCGTTAGGCGATCTATGCAACAAGCTGTAGCAGGTTATAGATTTTGAATAGACCTATTCTCTGGCAAGAAGATGGCTGCACTTGCCATTGGATTGAAGGCGTTAGGCGATCTATTCACCAAGCTATGACAGGTTATAGACTATGAATGTACCTATTCTCTGGCAAGTAGATGGCTGTACTTGCCATTGTATTGAAGGCGTTAGGAGATCTATTCCCCAAGCTATAACATGTTATAGATTATGAATAGTCCTATTCTCTGGCATGAAGGT
>NW_016920547.1:0-288 GCF_001483705.2 Eufriesea mexicana
AGTACATCCATCAACGCAGCAGTGTATTCGTTGAATTAACCACTTCATCGATGATGTAGATTCCAAAGCAAGTGTGGAATGGCAAAAGACAGATCCGGTATATCTCGAGATACTAACATTTGCCATAACGGCAGTGAGTACAGCCATCGTCATAATACTGTTGCACTTGTGTTACTCTGTTCGCTTATGTTACAAATTCCACGGGAGATCTAGAATAATTAATGAGTAGATAAGTAAATAATCGATACATTTACAATTTCCAGTACGGTAGTTGGCACATCCACCAAT
>NW_016920548.1:0-4776 GCF_001483705.2 Eufriesea mexicana
AAGGACAGCGATAGCAGCCGTGGCACGATAGTTTCTGTTATGTGACGTGCGGTTATGATAGGTTAGGCTCTGTTTAGTTGCGGTGGCACTGACAATTTTGCTATACACTGTTATGCAGTGCAAATCTACGCTCTACATTGCCCCACTGTACTCTGCTCGTGCCCGGGAGTCCAGTTGCAGTGGTGTCGGCACGTTAGTCTGAGATAGGCCAGGTTCGGTTAAGTTATGCTAGTTTGGGTTAGGTTAGGTTAGCAATGGCATCGTGGTTTAAACCGTTATTAGGTGGATATCTGCGCTCTTGTGTTGTCTACTATATCCTGGTTGGTACCAGTGCCGTCCAGCAGCTGTGGTCGCGAGACGTTACGTTGAGCTATGGTACGTTCGGTTAGGTCATATTGTTTGGGTTACGTATGGATAGCTTTGACTTTTCTGCTGTATACTGCGATTCTATAGGTTTCTGCGCTCTGCTCTCGTCTAATGTGCTCAGCTTGCCTCCGGTGACTTCAGCAATAGTGGTCGTGGCACGACAGGCTGTCTTAGGTTATGTTTTGTTAGGTTAGGTTAGGTTAGGTTTGGCCAGCCTATGTTATGTTAGGTTAGGCCAGGTTGGGGTATCATTAACATTTGTGCTATGTGCTGCTATTGGAGGCTTTCTTCGCTCCACTGTTCTCCACTATGTGCAGCATGGCTCTGGGGATGCTAGAAATAGTGGTCTCGTCACATTGTGTTTTGTTACGTTACGCTTGCTTATATTTCGTTTTGAGAGGTTATGAGGGCATTGATTTGAATTTTGTGCTACACGCTGCTATTCCGTCGATTTCTGCGCACCACTGTGATCAAGGATGCTCTACTTTGCTCTGGGGAGGAAAAAATGTTGGCCGCGGCGCGTTAGGTTTTGTCAGATTTCGTTAGGCTATGTTCGGATTGTTTGCGTTAGGTCTTGATATCTTTGACTACGGTTATGCACACCGCAATGCGGCGGACTTCTGTGCCCTAATGTCCAGTAGTATGTTCTGCTTGTCATTGGTGACTCCAGTAATAGTGGTCTCGGCATATCAGGACGGGGTAGGCTACGTTTGGTTATGCACTGTTGGCATTGGGTTGGTTTGCATATCGTCGACTTTTCTGCTACACACTGCCATTCTACGGATTTCTGCGCCCTTCTCTCCTCTAATATGCTCTGCTTGACCATGTGGAGGCCAGCAATACTGGTCGCGGCACGTAGGGTTGAGTTAGATAACATTTGGTTTTGTTAGTTCACATTGGGTTAGGTTAGGATAACGTTGACTCTTGCGCCCAACGCTGATATACTGTGGACATCTATGCTCTACTGCGCTCTATCATATTCCTCTTGGCTCTGGGGACGCTGGCAATACTGTTAGCGGCACGTTTGGTTGAACTCTGTCACGTTTGGATTGGTTAGGTTAGGTTAGGTTTGGTTAGGGCACATTTGATTTTTGCGCGATGGGCTGCAATGCGGTCGGTTTCTACGCTCCACTGCGCTCCAGCATATTCTGCATGGCTCTGTGGAGGCCAGCAATTGTGGCTTCGGCATGTTAGGCTGAAATATATTACGTTTGGTTATGCTACATTTGGTTAGGTTAGGAAATGGTAGATCCGACTTCTGTGCCATACACTGCTGTGCGGTGGACTTCTCCGATCTACTGTGTTATAATATGCTCTGCTAGGCTCTGTGGAGACTAGCAATAGCGGTCTCAGCACGTTTGATTTTTCTATGCTACGTTTGGCTGGGTCATGTTACTTTGGCATAGGTTTGCAGAGCTTTGACTTTCGTGGTATACACAGCTGTTATGTGGTTCTCTGCGCTCTACTGTGCTCTGGTATGATCTGTTTGGCACAGGCGAGGCCACAAATAATGGTCTCGCTTCGTTAGGTTTAGTTAGCCTTCGCACGGTTAGAACAAGTTAGGACATGCAAGGTTATGGTGTCTTTGACCTTTGTGTTATTCGCTGCAATTTGGCGGCTTTCTACGCTCTACTGTGCTCTAGCGTATTCTGTTAAGCTCTGGGGATTGCGGCAATAGTCGCCTCGGCGCGATAGGTTCAGGTATGTTACGTTTGACATTATTAGGTTTGGATAGGTTAGGACAGTGTAACTTCGACTTCTGAGCTATACACAGCTACTCTCTGAATTTTTAAGCTCAACATTTCTCTACCATACCCTGCTCTGCACTCTGGAGGCCAATTATGGTAGTCTTGGCACTTTAGCTTGAGTTGGGCTACGTTTCGTTTTGTTACGTTTGGCTTGGGTAGGAGAGTATAGCTTTTACTGTTGTGCTATATACTGCTATTCAGTGGATTTCAGCGCAATGCTGACCTCTAGCATGCCCTGTTTGGCTGCGGTGGGGCTAGCAATTGTGGTCGCTGCACGCTAGATTGAGTTATATTACTTTTGATTAGGTTAGGTTTGGAGAGGTTTGGTCAGGACAAATTTGACTTTTGTGCTATTCACTGCAATTCCGTCGGTTTCGACGCTCCACTGTGCTCTAGCATACCTTGCCTGGCTCTGCTGTGGCCAGCAATAGTTGTCTCTACACGTCAGGTTGTGTTATCCTACGTTTGGTTAGGTAATGTTGTACTGGGTTATGTCCGGATACCTGTGACTTCGTGATATAAACTCTTATTGTGTGGAATTCCGCGCTGTGCTGTGCTCTGCTATACTTTGCTCGAATCTGGGAAGGCCAGAAGTAGTGGTCGCGTCAGGTTAGGTCGAGTTATGATACGTTTGGTGATGTTGCGTTTGGTCAGTTTAGGTTAGGATATCTTTGATTTTTATGCTCTACACGGATATTCGGTCGATTTCTGCCCTCTTCGTTGTTTTACTGTACTCCACTCGACGCTGGGGTCACCAGCAATGGCGGCTGTGGCACGATAGGTTGGGTAAGAGTATATTTGCTTAGCTTAGGTTAGGTTAGGTTAGGTTAGGACGAGATATCTTCGACTTTTGAGCTAAACACTGCAATGCGGTGGAAATGTGCGCCTCTCTGTGCTCTAGTTCGTTCTGCTTGGATCTGGGGTGCGAGCAATTGTGTCATCGTCACGTTAGGCTTTGGTTACGTTCGGCTTTTTTAGGTTTGGTCAGGTTATGTTATGGTGTCTTCGACTTTTGAGCTATACGATGCAATGCGGCGGATCTTTGTGGTCTACGCTTCTCTATTACATTCTACTTGGCTCTGGGCAGGCGAGCAATAGTGCCCTCGGTACGTAAGGCTTAGTTAGGTTACGTTCGGCTATGTTACGCTTGGTTATATTTGGATAGGGTAACTTCACTTCTGCGCTATACACTGCCATTCCATGGATTTCAGCGCTCTACTCTCCAATCACACGTTCTGCTTTGCTCTGGGGAGTGTAGCAATAGAGGTCTCGGCAGTGTAGGATTATATATTTTGCGCTAGGCTCCTTTAAGCTTGGGCTGGCTAGGACAGGAAAGCTTTGACTTTTGTGCTATACACTGCTATACATTGGATTTTTGCGCCCTACATTGCTCTACTATACTCTGCTCCTCTATGTGGGCCAGTAATAATGGTATCGGTGCGACAGGTGGAGTTAGGCTACGTTCGGTTGGGTAAGGCAAGGATATGTTGGGAATATGTTCCACTTTTTTGCTATACACAGGAATGCGTTGGGCTAATGCGCTCTACTGTGCCCTAGTATATTCTGCTTGGCTCTGTGGAGGCTAGTAATAGCGGTCCGAGCACGTTAGTTTAATTTAGGCTACTTTCGGTTTTGATTCGTATGGTTATGTCAGGATGGGGTAACTTTGACTATTGCGCTATGCACTTCGATCCTATGTACATCTGTGCTCTGCCCTGCTCTTATATGTTCTACTTGGTTCCGGTGAGGACAGCAGTAGTGTCTTCGGCACGTCAAGATGTGTTAGCTTAAGTTCGGCTGCTTTACGTTTTGCCAGGTTAGGATATTATAGCTTTGACTTTTGTGATGCTTTGACTTTTGTGATATACAGTGACATTCGGTGGATTCCTGCGCTCGACTGTGCTCTAATATGTTCTGCTTTGTTCTGGGGTGGTCAGCAATGACGGCGAATGCACGTAAGGTGGAGCTTTGTTCGTTCGGTTATGTTACGCTTTATCAGGTTAGGAGAGTGTAACTTTGACTTTTGTGCTGTAAACTGCTCCTCGGTGGATTTCTGCGCTCTACTCTGATCTAGAATGCTCTGCTTCGCTCTGGGGTGGCGAGTAAAAGTGATCTCGCCAAGTTAGGTTGGTATATGTATCGTCTGGTTATGTCACGCTTGGTTATGTTTGGTTAGTATGTCTTTGACTTTAGTGCTACAGACTGACATTCGGTGGACTTTTGCTCTCTTCTGTGACCTTACATGCTCTGGTTTGCCCTGGGGATGCCAGGATCACGTTGCCCCAGCACGTTAGTTTGAGTTAGGTCACGTATGGATATATAATATCTGTTTGGGACAGGTAGGGGCAGCTTTGTCTTTTCTGATATACCCTGCGACATGTATTTCGGACGTCTCGTCTCCTCTAATATGCTCTGTCTGGCGATGGGCAGGACAGCAATACTGGACGCGGCTCTTCATTTTTAGCTGCTCTACATTTGGTTAGGTTACGTTAGGAGGTGTTAGGTATTGATTTCTTTGACTTTTGTGCTATACTCTGCTGCTTGGTGGCTTTCTGCTCTCAACTGCTCCCCAGTGTAATCTGCTTGTCGCTGGAAAATGCAGCAACAGCGGTCTCGGCACGTTAGGTCAAGCTAGGATGCGTTTCGTTATATTACGTTTGGA
>NW_016920549.1:0-250 GCF_001483705.2 Eufriesea mexicana
ATTCATCCATACATGCATACATCCATAAACCCATACATCCATACATCCATCCATCCATACATCTATCCTTCCATACATCCATACATTCATACAGCCATACATCCATAAGACCATCCACCCATAACTCTGTCGATCCATACATCCATCAGTCCATACATCCATACATATATACATCCATCCATTCATACATCCATACATTCATACATACGTACATCCGTCCATCCACACCGCAATCCATCCATACATCCAT
>NW_016920549.1:273-1719 GCF_001483705.2 Eufriesea mexicana
TCCATACATACATCCACCCATACATCCATCTTTCCATACATCCATCCATCCATACATCCATACATCCACACATCCATCCATCCATACATCCATACATTCATACATCCATTCACCCATATTTCCATCCGTCCATACGTCCATCCACCGTACATCCATCAATCCATACATCCAAACATATATACATCCATCCATTCATGCATCCATACATCCATCCATACATACATCCATCCGCTCACACCTCAATCCATCCATACATCCATTCGTCCGTACATACATTCATTACTACGTCCGTCGATCCATACCTCAGTCCATCCATACATCCATCCATTCATACGGCCATCAATCCATACATCCATCGATCCGTACATCTATCCACCCATACATCCACCCATCCATACATTCATACATCCACGCATCCATAAATCCATCCATTCATACATCCATACATACATCCATACATCCATCCATCCATCCATATATCCATCCACTCATACATCCACCATCCATACATCCATACATATATACATCCATGCAACCATACATCCGTACATACATACATTCGCACATCCATACGTACACACATCCATACATCCATACATCCATACATCCATACATCCATACATCCATACATAAAAATATACATCCATACATCCATACACCCATCCACCCATCCATTCATCCGTCCATCCACCTACACTTCCACCCACACTTCATCCATCCACGCATCCATTCATCCACCCAGAAATCCATACATCCACGCACACTCACATCCATACATTCGTACATCCATGCATCCCTACATCGACTCATTCATGCATCCATACAGCTCCACACGAATACATCCATCCATCCATATATCTATGCACCGACACATACATCCAACCATTCTTCCATCCATCCATGTATCCCTTCATCCTCACATCCATCCAGCCACACATCCATTAACCCACACATACATAAATCCTATCATCCGTACTTCCATCCATAGTTACTTCCATCCATCCACACATGCATAGATATATACATCCATACATGCGTACATCCATACACTCTTGCAACCTTACATTCATACATACATGCATCCATACACACATACTTCCATACATTCATACATCCATACGTCCATCCATCCATACATCCATCCATTCATACATCCGTACATTCATGCATCCATACATCCAAAAATCCATCCATACACACCTCCATTCATCCATACGTCCATCCATCCATACATCCATCCACACGAACATCCATACCTTAATCCGCCCATACATGGATTCTTCCGCACATCCATTCATCCGTACATCCGACCATCCATACCTCAATCCATCCATACATACATCCATCCATACGGCCATCAAGCCCATACATGGATTCTTCCGCACATCCATTCATCCGTACATCCGACCATCCATACCTCAATCCATCCATACATACATCCATCCA
>NW_016920550.1:0-345 GCF_001483705.2 Eufriesea mexicana
CTTCGCCCCAGGGAGGGCAGTAACAGAGGTTTCGGAGCGTTATGATGAGTTGGCTTGCGTTCGATTTGGTTTGGTTAGTTTGTGTGGGCGTGGATAGCTTCGGCATTTCCGCTGTACACTGCTAGTATATGGGCTTCTGTGCCCCGCTCCTCTCTAATACGTTCTGCTGGGCTATTTGACTATACACTGCTAGTATATGGGCTTCTGTGCCCCGCTCCTCTCTAATACGTTCTGCTGGGCTATTTGGAGGCAAGTAATAGTGGTCGAGGCTCGTTAACTTGGGCTCGGCTACGTTTGGCTACGTTAGGTTTGTTTGGGTTAGGTTAGGAAAGATTTGACTTTTCA
>NW_016920551.1:0-327 GCF_001483705.2 Eufriesea mexicana
ACGCCAATAGGGTCGTTCCTCCTTTGTTATGTAAGAAAATTAACTCACCACGATATCAGTCGATAGTGTCAACAAAATTGTATTTTCCAGCCACAAACAATATCATTGCAATGGCTATAGCACTCAAAAAGTATCTTTCCTCCTTACTTACACCAGGAAGACAGCTCACCACGATATTAGTCGAAAATGTCAACAAAATTGATCTTTCCAGGCAGATTCTATAGCATTGCGGCGGCTATATCACGCCACTTGAATCTTTCCTCTTTATGTATGCAATAAAGTTAGCTCACCACGATATTAGTCGAAAATGTCAATAAAATTGAATTT
>NW_016920552.1:0-569 GCF_001483705.2 Eufriesea mexicana
TTGGTTGGGATATGCAGGCTTGGGTTGCGATTGGATAGCTCCGAGTCTTCTGCCGTACACTGCGATAGTACTGATTTCTACACTCCACTCTCGTCTAATGTGCTCTGCTTGGCTCTGCGAAGGACAGCAATAGTGTTCGGGGCGCGGTAGTTTGAGCTATGTTACGTTTCGTTATATTATGGTAGGACACGTTCCGCAAAGATAGCTTCGATTTGTGTACTGTACACCGCTATTTGGTGCATTTCTGCTTTCTACTCTGGTCTAATATGTTCTGCTTGGCTCTATGGAGGCCAGCAAAAGTGGTCGCGGCACGACTCGTTGAGATAGATTACGTCTTGTTACGATACGTTTGGCTATGTTCGGTGGTGATAGCTATGACTTTAGTGCTATAGCCTGCCATTAGGTGGATTTCTGATCCCAAAGGGGCTTTAGTATTTTCAGCATGTGTCTGGGATGGCCAGCAATAGTGGTCTCGGCACGTTAAGTTTAGTCAGGTTACAGGGTTGGAATAGCTTTAGCTTTTTTGCTTTACGCTGCTATTCGGTGAATCTCTGCGCTCTACTGTGCTC
>NW_016920553.1:0-941 GCF_001483705.2 Eufriesea mexicana
CATCCATCCATACATCCATACATATACGCACACATACATCCATACGTACGTTCATATGTCCATTCATAGCTCAATCCATCCATACATCCATTCATCCATACAGCCATCCATTCATTCGTCTGCCATTACATAGATCCACCGATCGATACATCCATCCATCCATACATCGATCCACCAATCCATCCATCTATCCATCCACACATCCATACATACATTCATACATCCATACATCCATACATCCATAAATCCATAAATACGTACATACATACATCCATACATCCATCCATCCATACATCCATCCGTCCATCCATCCATGCACCCATACACACATCAACACACAGATCCATACATACACGCATACATTCATACATACATACATCCATACATACATTCTTACATACATCCACACATACGTCCATACGTACATCCATATAAACGTCCATACATACATCCATGCATACATCCATACATACGTCCATACAAACATGCATACATACATCGAATCATACATCCATTTATACATCCATACATACATCCATGCATACATCCATCCATACATCCATCCATCCTGACGACCATCCATCCGTACATCCATACATACATCCATCCTTCCATACATCCATCCATCCATACACCCACCCACCCACTCATCGATCGCTCCATACATCCATCCATCCATACAGGCACCCATTCATACATCCATAGATATATCCATACATACATCCGTACACACATCCATACATCCATCCATACATCCATGCATCCATCCATACATCCATAAATCCACACACCCATTCATCCACAATTCCATTCACCCATACACTCATCCAACCATACGTACATCCACACATACATCCATACATAAATCCATACATACATCAATACATACATCCATATACAGTCCCACCCACACATCCATACATACATGCATACATACACCC
>NW_016920554.1:0-1223 GCF_001483705.2 Eufriesea mexicana
TGTGTACAGCGCAAAAGTCACAGATATCCTAACTTAAAGTGACATAACCTATCCTAACAAAACTTTGTGTAACACAATATAACATGCCGCGACCACTAGTAATGGTCACCGTGGAGCCAAGCTAAGCATATTAGAGCACATTGGAGAGCAGGAATCTAACGAAAAGCAGTGTATAGCGCAGAAGTCGAAGTAGCCTATCCTAACCTAGCCAAACCTAACATATCCAAACGCAACCTACCTCAACCTAACATGACGAGACCACCATAACTGGCCTCCACAGGGACAAGCAGAATGCACTAGAGCACAGCAGAGCTCAGCAGTCTATCGCATTGCGGTTTATACCACAAGAGTCAAACACATCCTGACCTAAGCTCTCCAAACCTCAGCTACCCAAACATAATTTAACACAACATAACGAGACAAGACCGGTATTGCAGGCCCTCCCAGATTCAGGCAGAACATACTAGAGAACACTAGATTGCATAAATCCACCGAATAGTAGCGTATAGCGCAATAGAAAAGGCTGGCGTGTCCTAATCTAATCGAACGCAGCATAAACACTCGTAACATATCTGAACCTACCACGCAGAGACCACAACTTCTGGCATCCACAGAGCCAAGCAGAATATACTAGAGCACAGCGGTGCGCAAAAGTCAACCGCATTGCAGTGCATAGCACAAAAGTCAAAGATATCCTAACCCAACATGTCCAACCCTAACCTCAGCAAACGTAGTCTAGCTCAACGTTACGTGCCGCGATCTCTATTGATGTCTTCCGTGGGGCCAATCGAAGAATATTGGAGACCATTAGAGCGTAGACATTCAGCGAATAGCATTGTATAGTGCAAAAGCCAATTAGCCTCTCCTAACCTAGCCAAACGTAACATAACTGAACCTAACCAGACGAGACCATTATTGCTGACCTCCACTGAGACACGCAGAATGTACTAGAGCACAGTGGCGCGTAGAGATTCGACGCATTGCCGTCCTTAACAGAAAAGTCACAAGTAACAAGACCATACCTGACCCGGCCCAACATAACCAATCGTAGCACAGCGCAACGAAACGAGCCGAGACCTATATTGTTGGCCTTCGCAGAGCCACGCAGAACATGCTAGCGCGCAATAGCGCAGAAGTCTGCCGAATAGCAGTGTATAGCACAATATTCGAAGCAACCCTGTCCTAACACATACAATCTTGGCATAACCAAACGTAACATAACT
>NW_016920554.1:8302-10048 GCF_001483705.2 Eufriesea mexicana
CAAAAAGTAAGAGATATAGAAGAAACAAAACATTACACAACCTAACCTAACCTAACGTAACCAATCCCAACCTGAGGTGCCTAGCCAACTACTGCCGGGTTCCCCAATGCCAAGCAGGGCATGTTGATTGAGAGTGGAGCCTAGAGGTCCAGAGAATGGCTGTGCATAGCACGAAAGTCAGAGATATCCTAACGTAACACAAACAGACCTAACCTAACCAAACGTGACCTAACAGGATCTAAAGCGCCGTGGCCACTGTTACTCTTCTCCCCGTGGACGAGCAGATTATAGTAGAGGAACGAAGGGCGCAGAAACCCACCGAATAGCATTGTATAGCGCAAAAGTCGAAGATATCCAATCGTAACATGCCCAAACGTAACATACCCAAACGTAACATAACCAAGCGTAACCTAACTCAACCTACCTGCCTACACCACTATTTCTGACCTCCGCAGAACAAAGCAGAATATACTAGAGCACAGGTGTGCGCAAAAGCCCGCCGCACAGAAGTGCAAACCGCAAAAGTCAATGATATCCTAACCTAACCTGGCATAGGTTGACCCAGCCTGGCGAAGCCTAACACAACCTAACGCGCCGAGATCACCATTGCTGGCATTCACGGCGCCAAGCAGAGCCCATTAGAGAACAGTAAAGCCCAGAAACCTACCGAATGGCTGTGTACAGCACAAAAGTCTAACCTATCCTATCGTAAACTGACCAAACGTAGCATAACATAACGCAACACAACTCAGCCTAACGCGGCAAGAATGCTATTGCTGGAAACCCCAGGGTCATGTGGAGCATATTAGAGCAACGCAGAGCGCATAAATCCACTGAATATCGGCGTATTGCATAGAAGTCAACGGTATCCTGCCCTAACCTAACCAAACTTTACATATATCTCAAACTAACGTGCCGAAACCGCTATTGCTGGCTTCCCCGGAGCCAAGCAGAACATACTAGAGCACTGTCCTGCGCAGAATTCCACCTAGCAACAGAATATAACAGGAAAGTCAAATCGACCCTTGCCCAACGCAGCTTAACCGAACGTAACCGGACGTACTATAACACATGCTTACGTGCCGCCAACACTACTATTTGCCTACCCATAGAGAAAATATTTCGTAACCAAACGCATCCTGACTCGTCCTAACGTGCCGAGATTACTATTGCTGCTCTCCCCAGAGCAGAGCAGAAAATGTTAGAGGTATGTAGAGCGCAGAAATGCATAGGATAGCAGTGCATAGCACAACAAAGTAAGCAAACCCATCCTAACATGACCATACATATCATAAGCGAAAGTAGCCTATCTCATCCTATCGTGCGGAGACCACTATTGAATGCTTCCCTAGAGCAAAGTAGAATACACTAGAGCACAGTTGAGAGCAGGAATCCAACGTATCGCAGTGCAAAGCACGAGAGTCAGAGCTATCCTGTGCTAACCTAACAAAACGTAACGTGACCAAGCGCAACCTAATTATTCCTAACGTGCCGAGAGCTCTACTGCTGCCCTCCTTAGAGCCAAACGGAAAATATTTGAGGAGTGTAGAGCGAAGAAGTCCATAGGACCGCAGAGTATACCAGAAAAGTCAAAGCCATTCTAACCTAACCCAAACAAGTGTAATCAAACCAAACGAAGCCTAACACAACATAGCGAGCCGTGGCCACTATTGTTGAACTCCTCAGGGTCAAGCTGAATATAGTAGAGCATAACACGGCGCAGAAGTGCACAGAACAGCAGTGTAC
>NW_016920555.1:0-350 GCF_001483705.2 Eufriesea mexicana
ACCGCAATTACAGGCCTGCCCAGAAAAAATCAGATGCTGGTAGAGCAATTCAGAGCGCAGGTACCAGGAGACAAATACTATTTGCCTCCGCAGAGCCAAGCGGAATATACGAGTGCAAGTGGATCCCAGAAATCCACCGTACATGTGTGTATGCCTCGTAAGCCAAAGCTATCAAAACCTAACCCAGGCTAACGTAACCTAACCAAATGTAGCCTAACTCAACCTAACGTGCAGCGACCACTATTTCTGGCCTCACCATAGTCGAGCTGAGTATAGTAGAGCAATGTAGAGCGTATAGATCCACCGAATAGCAGTCTGTAGCACAAAAGTCGATTCTGTCATATGCTAAC
>NW_016920556.1:0-1006 GCF_001483705.2 Eufriesea mexicana
ATAGCACACGCGTCAGAGATTTCCTAACCTTACCTGACCTAACATAGCCAAACCTAATGTAGTCTAACCAAACGTAACGAGACGAGACCACCATAGCGTGCGTCCACATAGACAGGCAGAGCGTACCACTGCACAGCAGACCGCAGAAATCGACAGAATACAGTGCAAAGCACGAAAGTCAAAGCTATGCAAACCTAACCGAGACCAACATAACCAAACCATAATTAGCACAAATCAACATAACGTGCCGAGACCAGTATCGCTGGCATCCTCAGTGCCAAGCAGAGCATACTAGAGCACAGTGTAGCGCAGATGCTAACAGATTGGCAACATACAGCGCAAAAGTCAATGCTCCCCTCTAATACCATAACCAAACGTGAAAACCAAACTTAGCGTAAATCAAACTAACACTCCAGGGCCACTGTTACTGTCCTCCCCAGAGTCGAGCAGAGTATAGTAGAGCGACGTAGGGGGTAGAAATACGACGAAGAGCAGTGTGTTGCGCAATATTCGTGGGTAACCTGCCCATTCCTAACCCAACCTTACATAACAAAGGTGACATAACTCAACCTAACGTGCTGCGACAACTATTGTTGGCATCTCCAGGAACATGCAGAATATGATAGAGCACAGTAGAGCACAGAAGTCCGTAGGACAGCTCTGTTGAGCACAAAAGTCAAAGCTATCATAGCCTAACCCAAGGTAGCCGAACTACCCCAAACGAAGTCTAATTCTACCAAACGTGCCGCGACCAGTACTGCTGGTCTCCAAAGAGCCAAACAGAGAGTAATAGAGGAAAGCAGGGCGCAGGAACCCATAGAAACGCAGTGCAAAGCAGAAAAGTCGACGCAACCCAAACCAAACCATAGCTATCCTAACCTAGACGAACGAAGCAAAAATAGTATTATCGTGTTAAGACTACTATTGATTGCCTCGACAGAGCCGAGCAGAGCATATTGGGACACAGTAGAGCGCAGGAAACTACCGAAAATCGGTTTGTAGCAGA
>NW_016920557.1:0-232 GCF_001483705.2 Eufriesea mexicana
CTTCAATCAAAGGCAAGTACAGCCATCTACTTGCCAGAGGATAGGTCTATTCAATATCTATAAACAGTCATAGCTTGGAGAATAGGTCGCCTAACGTCTTCAACCAATGGCAAGTACAGTCATCTACTTGCCAGAGAATTGGCCTATTCAAAATAAATAACCTGTTATCGCTTGGTGAATAGATCGCCTAACGCCTTGAATCCAATGGCAAGTACAACCATCTACTTGCCAG
>NW_016920558.1:0-13739 GCF_001483705.2 Eufriesea mexicana
CAATGTTAATAGCATCCCCAAGGCCGGGCAGAGCACGTTAGAGCACATTAGAGCGCAGAAATCCGCCGAAGAGCAGTGTACAGCACAAAAGTCAAAGTTGCCTAACCAAACGG
Source organism: Eufriesea mexicana (assembly GCF_001483705.2). Lineage (NCBI taxonomy): Eukaryota > Metazoa > Arthropoda > Insecta > Hymenoptera > Apidae > Eufriesea > Eufriesea mexicana. The sequence goes on from NW_016920558.1 coordinate 114, forward strand.
AGCCCATGCCTACCTAAGGCGACGGTTTCGCAGTCTCTGCCCATCCCAGGGCCAAGCAGAACATATTAGAGGGCAGTAGGGCGCAGAAATCCACCGAACGGCGTTGAAATGCACAAAAGTCTAAGCTATTCTGTCATAACGTAGCCAAACTTATCACACGCAAACGTAGCCTAAGTAAACCTAGCGCGCCGTGACCACCATTTCTGTACTCCCCAGAACCAAGCACGAAATGTTAGAGCGCAGTAGAGCGCAGAAAACGGTGGATAGCAATGTATAGCACAGATATATCTCAACCTAATGTACCGAGACCACTATTGCTGGCCTCCCTAAAGCCAAGCAGAATATACCAGAGCACAGCAGAGCGCAGATACCCACCGCATTGCAGTGTATAGCGCAAAAGTCAAATATATCCTGACATAACCTGATAGCACCTTACCTAACCAAGAGTAGTGTATCTAAACATAACGTGTAGATACCAATATCGCTGGCATTCCCAGAGCCAGGCAGAGCACACTAGAGCACACTATAGCGCAGGAATCCGCCGAATAGCAGCGAATAGCACGGTTGTCAAGGCAGCTTATCCCAACCAAGACAAAGGTAACACATACAATCGGATCCTAACTCAACCAAACATGACCAGACCTCTATTGCTGACATCCAAAGACACAAGCAGAGTGTACTAGGGCACAGAAGAGAGAAGAAATGCACCGCGTTGAAGTGAATAGCACAAAATCCGTACATGTAATAACAAAACCTGACATAATTTAACCTAACCAAACGCAGCTTAACCCAACATGACGTGCCGCGAACACTGCTCCTGGCCCCTCCATGGCCGAGCAGAGTGTAGTAGAGGGCAGAAGATCACAGAAACTCAAGGAACAGCAGTGTAGAGCACGAAGGTCGAAGATATCCTTACATAACCTGACACAACATAACCTAACCAAATGTAGCGTAACGCGACAGAGCGTGCCATGGCCACTGCTGTCGGGCTCCACCGAGACAAGCAGAATGCTGTAGAGCACGGTAGATAGCCGGAACCAGCCGTAAAATAGCGTACAGAACGAAGGTCGAAGACCTCCTAGCAATACATAAATTAACATAACCTAATCAAGCCTCGCCTAACTCAACATAAGTTGCCGCGATTATTTCTGGCCTCCCAAGGGGCAAGCAGAATATGGTAGAGCACCGGTGAGCGCAGGAATCCTCCGAAGAGCAGTGTATAGTACGAAAGTCAAAGGTAACATGTCCGAGCTTGTCACAACCAAACCTGACCAAACGTATCATAACTTAAACCAACGAGCAACGACCACTGCTCCTGTCCTCCCCATAGCCAAGTAGAATGCAGTAGAGTACAGTAGAGCACAGAAATCCATCGAATAACAGTGCATGGCGCGAAAGTCAAAGCTATCCTGCTCAAACATAGCCGAACCTAGCCTAACCAAACGTGACCTAACTCAAGCTAACGTGCCGCGGCCACTATTGCTCGCCCGTCGGAAAGGAGAAAAGTATAGTAGAGCAGTGTAGAGCGCAAAAATCAACCGAATAGCAGTGTGTAGCGCAAATGTCCTGTAAATTCTACCACAATCAGGCATAACCAAACCTAACCAAACGTAGCAGAATTCAACATAACGTGCCGCGTCCGTTTTGATGACCTTCGTTTAGCCAAGCAGAGCATGTTAGGGCACATTAGATCGCCGACATCCACCGAATAGCAGTGTGTTGCACAAAAGTCAAAGTAGCATATCCTAACCCTAGCCAAACTAAACACACTCAGATGAAGCATAACCCATCCTAACATGACGGGACCGCGACGGCTGGTCACCCCAGAGCCAAGCAGAACAAATTAGAGCACACTGGAGCGCAGAAATCCACCGAACAGCAGAGTATAGCACAAAAGTCAATGCTATCCTATCCTAACACGTCCAAACTTAACATAAACAAACGAAACATGACTCATCCAAACGTACACCGACCACTATTCCTGGCATCCCCAGGGTAGAGCAGAGCATGGTAGAGGACAGCAGAGCGCAGAAATCCATAGAATAGCAGTGTATAGCACATAAGTCATAACAATCCATACCTAACCCAAGCTAACATAACGTAACCAAACGCAGCCTACCTCAACGTAACGTGCCGCTGCAAATGTTGGTGACTTTCCTAGGGCTAATATAGTAGAGCACAGTACAGCGCAGAGATGCTTCGAATAGCGGTGTACTGCACGAAAGTCTAAGTTAACTGGTCCGAGCTTAACCTAACCTGATCCAGCAAAACGTACCATAAACCAACCGAACATGGCGAGACCACCATTGCTGGCCGCCTCAAAGACGATCAGAATTTACTAGAGCACAGTAGTGCGCAGAAACCCACCGCACTGCAGTGAATAGCACAATAGTCAGACATACCCGGAACAAACATTACCTTACCTAACCTACACAAACGTTGTGTAACTTGGCATGACGTGACGAGACCAACTTTTCTGGCCACCCTAGAGCCGAGCAAGGCATATTAGAGCACATTAGAGCGCAGAGGTCCACCGAAAAGCAGTGAATAGCTCAAAAGTCAATGTAGCATATCACAGTCAAGCCAAACGTAACACATACAGACGTATCTAAACGCAATCGAACACGACGAGACTACCATTGCTGGCCATCACAGAGAGGAGTATAATAAACTGGAGCACAGCAGAGCGCAGAAAAACGTCGCAATGCAGTGAATAGCACAAAAGACGTAGATACCCTAACATAACCTGACCTAACCTTATCTAATGAAAGGTAGCGTAACTCAAAAGGGTGCGCCGCGAACGCAGCTGCCGGAATCCCCAAAGCTAAGCAGAATACAGTTCAGCAGCACGAATGTCGGAGCCATCCTAACCAAACGGATATTAACATAACATAATCAAACGTAGTCTAGCTGAACATGACATGCGGCGACTATTGCTGGGCTCACCAGCGCGAGGCAGAATATAGTAGAGCATAGTTGTGTGCAGAAATCCTCCGAAGAGCAGTGTATAGGACGAAAGTCGATGATAACAAGACCGAGCTGCACAGAACCTAAACGAACCATACGAAACATAACTCAACCTATGATGCCGAGGTCACTATCGCTAGAGTCCCCAGAGACAAGCAGGAAATATTAGGACACAGTAGAGCACAGAAACCCGCGCATAGCAGTGCACATCACAAATGTATGAACTATCATACCCTAACATCAGAAAACGCAACACACCCGGACATAGCATAGCTCAATCTAACGTGCCGAGACCACTATTATTGGCCACCCCAGAGCCAAGCCGAACATGCTAGAACGCACTGGAGCGCAGAAGGCCACAGGACAGCAGCGTATAGCACAAAAAACAAAACTGCCCTCTCCTAATGTATCAAACCTCGACATAGCAAAACGCAACATAGCTCAGCGTAGCGTACCCCGACCACTAATGCTGGACCCAACACGGTCGAGGAGAACTTACTAGGGGACAGTAGGGCACGGAAGTCCATACAGACGCAGTGTATAGCACCAAAGTCATATCCATCCAGACCTAACCAAAGCTAACGTAACCTAACCAAACGTAGACTACCACAACGCAACGTGCCGCAGCCACTATTGCTGGCCCCGCCAGCGCCGAGCAGAACGTAGTAGAGCGCAGGCAAGCGCAGAATACACCTTACGACAGTGTATAACACGAAAGTCAAAGCTACAGTTACCGAAAATAGGTAAACAGAAACTAACCCTACGTAACATTACTGAACCTGACGTACAGAGAACAATGTTGCTGGCATTCCGTGGGCTAAGCGTAATTTAGTAGAGCATAATACAGGGCAGGAATACCCCGAATAGCAGTGTATAGCACGAATGTGTATGTTACCTCGCAGAGCTTAACCTAACATAACCAAACGTAAGCTAACTGAAACTAACTTCACGAGACCACTATTGCAGGCATCGACAGACCCAAAAAGAGAGCATTAGAACACAGTAGAGTACAGAAATCCGCGAATAGGAGTGTATAGCACAAAGGTCCAAACTATCCTATCCTAACCACCAAAACGTGACATATGCGAACGTAGCATAGCTCAACCTAGAGTGCCGAGAGCACTATTGCTGGCCTCCCCAGAGCCAGAACGTACTTGTGCACAGTAGTGCGCAGAAATACCCCGCATTGCAGTGGATAGCACACAAGCCGAAGACATCCTACAAAACTAGCCTAACCTGGCGTAGCCAGTCGTAACATAACTCAACCAAACATGCCGAGATCACTATTGCTGGCCTCGCTAGAGCCAATCAGGGAATATCGGAACACAGTGGAGCGCAGTTATCCGCGGACAGCAGTGTATACCACAAAAGTCTTAACTATCGTATCCTAACCTCACCAGACGTAACATATCCTTACGCAACACAACCTAACATGACGAGACCACTATTGCTGGCCCCGCAGATAGAAGGGGAATGTACTAGAGCACAGTAGATCACAGTAATCCACCGAATAACAGTGTATAGTGTGAAAGTCATTTCACCCTGTCCAAGCTTATCCTAACTTTACCTAACCAAACACAATTCTAACACATCCTGAAGTGCCACGACCACTGTTGCTCGCCTCCGCAGAGTCGAGCAGAGGATAGTAGAGCAATGTACAGCGCAGAAATTTGCGGAACAGCAGTGTATGACGCAAAAGATGGATCCATCCTTTTCTAACCTAGCAAATCGTGGCATAACTGTACGTAACGTAACTCAAAGTATCGTGACGCGACCACTGCATCCGGATTCCCCAGGTTCGAGCAAAGTATAGTAGGACACAGTAGAGCGCATAGTTCGACCGAATAACAGTGTGTAACGCGAAATTAAAGCTATTCATGCCAAACCCAAACTAACATATCCTAGGAAATGAAAGCCTAACTCAACCTAACTTGCCGAGGAAACGATTACTGGCCACCCCAGCGCCAAGCAGCGCATATTAGTGCACAGTAGAGCGCAGAAACCCACCGAAAAGCAGTGCGTATCACAATAATCAGAGCTATGCTATCCTAACCTAACCAAACGTACCCTAAGCTAACGTAGCCTATCTCAGCCTAACGTGCCGAGACCACCATTGCTGGCCTCTCCGGCGCCAGGCAGAGCATAATAGAGCACAATAAGTAGTGGAAATCCGGCGAATATAGCAGTGTATAGCGTAAAAGTCGAAGCTACCCAGGTCAAACAGGACCAAGCCTTGTCAAGCGAAGCCTAACCTAACTCAACCTAGCGTGCCGAGGCCGCCATTGCTTGTCTCCGCGGAGTTGAGCGGAGTAGAGCAGCGCAGAGTAGAGAGCAGACATCCACCGAATAGCAGAGTACAGTACAAAAGTTAAAGCCATACCTTCCTAACGTAACAGAACGTGAAATAATCAAGCCTGACAGAACTCAAAATAACGTGACGCGACTCATTTACTGGCCAGCACAGATACGAGCAGAGTATAGCAGAGCACCGTAGAGCGCAGAATACCCCCGAATAAGAGTGTATAGCACAAAAGACGAAGCTACCCAAACCAATCCCAACGTAGCCCAACGTGCGGCACCCACTATTGCTGGCCTCGCGAGAGCGGAAAAGAGTATAGTACAGCAATATAGATCGCAGAAATCCACCGAGGAACAGGGCACAGCAGAAAAGTCTATGCTATCCTATCCGAATCTAACCAAGCGTAACACAAGCAAACGCAGTACAGCACAGCCTAACGTGCCGGAAGCACTACTGCAGGCCTCCGCACAGCCGAACAGAATATATAGTAGAGCACACTAGAGCGCAGACAACCGCCGAACAGCAATGCAGAGCACAAACGCCAAAGCCATTCTAACGAAGCTTAACCTACCCAAACCAAACCAATCGTGACTTAACACAAGCAAACGTGCCGCGGCCATAATTACTGGCCTGCCCGGAGCGAAGCAGAAAATATTACAGCACAGTAGAGCGCAGAAATCAACCGTATGGCAGTGTATAGCACAAAAGCCGAAGCTGTCCTATCCCAACATGGCCAAACGTAACGTTACACAATGTAATCTAACCCATCCTGCAGTGGCGAGACCACTATGGCTGCCTAGGCACAGCCATGCAGGACATATTAGAGGAGAGCAGAGCGCAGCGATCCCTAGAATCGTAGTGCAGAGCACAATAGTCGAAGTTACCCTAGCCTAACATAACCATACGTAACATATGCGAACGTAGCATGACTCAAATTAACTTGCCGAGACCACTGCCGCTATCCCCCAGAGCCAAGCAGAACATAATGGAGCAAAGTAGAGCGCAGTGATCCTCCTCATTGTAGTGTATAGCACAGAAGTGGAAGGTATCATAGACCAACATGTCCCAGGCTAACTTATCCAAACGTAGCATAACTCAGCATAAGGTGCCGAGAATAGTGTCGCTGACCACCCAGAGAAAATCAGATGCTAGTAGAGCAATGCAGAGCGCAGATATCGACCGAAGAGCAGTGTTCAGAACAGAGGTTGAGGTCATTCTAACCAAACTTATCCTAGCCTAACTTACCCTAGCGTAAACTAACTCAACCAAGCGTGCCACTAACGCTATAGCCGGCCTCCCCAGAGACAAGCAGGTGCTACTAGAGCAATCTAGACCAAACGTAACATATCCAAAGGAACACAGCTCAACCTATCGCGCGTAAACAACTATTGCTGATCTCCTCAGAGACAAGCATAGCATATTAGAGGAGAGTAGGAGGCAGATATCCATAGAATCGCAGTGCATAGCACAATAGTCGTAGCTACCGCATCCCAACATAACGAAGCATAACCAAACAAAACTTCGACAAGCTCAGCATAACGTACAGAGACCACTATTGCCGTCCTCCGAGAGGCAAGCAGAACATACAATAGCACGGTAGGGCGCAGAAATCCACAGAATTGCTGTGTATAGCATAGAAGTCAAAGCCATACCAACCAAACATAGCATAACCTAACACAAACAAACGAAACCTGAGCCAACCAAACATGCCACGACCACAATTGCTGGCCTCCCCAGAGACAAGCAGATGCTAGTGCGGCTAAGCAGAGTGCGGATATCAACCGGATAGCAGCGTATAACACAAAGGTCAAAGCAATCGTAGCCAAACATAGCCTAACCTAACTCAACGGAACGTAACATATCAAAACCAAACGTACCACGTCCGCCATTGCTGCCCCCCCCCAGATTCAAGCAGATGCTAGTAGTACAATGCAGTGCAAGAAAATCAACTGCGTTGCCGAGTATATCACAAAAGTCATAGCCGACCTGACCAAACGTATCATAGCCTAGCCAAGCCTAGCGTAACCTAACTCTACCTAGCGTGCCGAGATCACTATTGCTGGCTTCCCCAGAGACGAGCAGATCATACTACAGGAGAGTAAAGCGCAGAAGCCGATACAATCGCAGTGCACGGCGCAAAAGTCGAAGCTACCCTATGCTATCATGGCCAAACGTAACGATGTAGCATAACTCATCCTAACGAGCCAAGGTAACTATTGCTCCTCCCCAGAGACGAGCCGAATGTACTGGAGCACAGTAAATCGCTTAAATCCACCGCACAAAAGCGTACACCGCGTAAGTTGAAGCTACCTTTACCGAACTTAAGCTAACCTCTACCAACCACACGTAACATAGCCCAAATAAAGAGCCGAGACTGCTATTGCTGGCATGCACCATATACAAGCAGAAGATATTAGCACATAGGAGTATGCAGAAACCCGCGGATACCAGTTTGTAGAACAAAAGTCTGAACTATCCTCTCATACCATCTCCAAGCGTAATATAACCGAACGTAGCTTAGCTCAAACCAAAGTGCCGGGACCACAATTTCTGGCTACTCGAGAGACAAGCAGAATATGTCAGAGCACAGCAGAACGCAGAAATCCACCGCATTCCATTCTATAGCGCAGAAGGCAAACGCAACCTGGTCCAACTTGTCCGAACCTAACCTATCCGAACGCAGTGTAGCTCAACGTAACCTGACGGGACCCATATTGCTGCCCCCCTCCAGAGCCGATCAGAGCATATTAGAGCACAATAGAGCGTAGAAACCAACCGAACAGCTGCAAATGTAGCAAAGGACAAAGTAAAAAATCCTACCCTAACCAAACGTAACATATCCAAACGTAACATACATCAAGCTACCTAGACGAGACCACTATTGCTGCCCCCCCCCCCCCCAAGGTGGAAACTAGAATGTACTAGAGCACTGTAGAGCGCAGAAATCCAGCGCATTGCAGTGAATAGCGCAAAAGCCTTAGATATGCTAATCTAACCTATCCAATTGTAGCGTAATACAACATGACGTGCCGCGATGACTGCTGGGTCCACCCCGGAGCAAAGCAGAATGTATAAGAGAAGAGTGGATCACAGGAATCCAACGAAGAGTGGTGGAAAGCACATAAGTAAAATTAGCATATCCAAATATAGCCGAACTTAACATACTCAAACGTAGCCTAACTTTGCCTAACATGCCGAGAACGCTGTTGCTGGTCTCCCCAGAGCAAAGCTGAATATACTAGAGCACAGTGGAGCGCAGAAAGCGACCAAATAGTAGTGTATAGTACAATAGCCAAAGATACCTTAACCTAACCGGACCTATCCTAACCAAACCCAACGTAGAATAACTAAAGCAAACGAGACGACACCTCTATTGCTGGCATCCCCAGAGCTAAGCAGAAAACGTTAGAACGCAATGGAGCGCAGAGATCCAACGAATAGCAGTGTATAACACAATAGCCAAAACCATCTCAACCAAACGTAACCTAAACTAACAAAGCCAACCGTAACCAATCCAAACCTAACGCGGCCAGACATCTATTGCTGGAATCCCAAACGCCAAGCAGGGCATATTTGGGGAGAGTTGAGCGCAGAGGACCATAGAACGGCCGTGAAAAGTACGAAAGTCAAAGATATCCTGGGGCGAACCTTTACAAACCTAACCTAACCGAACCTAATCTAACCGCTCCTAACGCGCCACGGCCATTATATCATGAATTGCCAGAGCTAAGCAGGGAAAATTAGATCACTGTAGAGCGCAGAAGTACACAAAATAGCAGTGTACAGCACAAGAGTCAAAGCTGTCCTAGCTTAACCTAACGAAACGTAGCACAAAGAAATGTAATAGAACTCAACCTGGCGTGCCGGGACTAATATTGCCGACCTCCTCAGCGCAAAGCAAAACATGCTTGAGCACAGTAGAGCGCAGAAATCCGCGGAATAGCAGTGTCCAGGACAGGAGTCAAAGACATCATAACCTAGCATGACATAACCCGACCTAACCAAGCGTAGAATATCTTAGCTTAGTGCGCCGCGGCTACAATTTCTGTCCACCCCCGAGCATGGCAGAGAATATTAGATCACAGCAGAGCGCCGAAATCCACCGAATAGCAGTGTATAACCCCCGAGCATGGCAGAGAATATTAGATCACATCAGAGCGCCGAAATCCACCGAATAGCAGTGTATATCACATAAGTCAAAGCTGTCCTAGCCTAACCTATCCAAATATATCATAGCAGAACTAACATAACCCAATCTAACGTGCCTAAACCGCTGTTGCTGGCCTACCCAGAGCAAATCAGAACATATTATAGCACAGTAGAGCGCAGAAATTCACCGAAAAGCGGTGTATAGCACAAAAGGTAAAACCGTACAGTCCAAACTTTACAAACCGTAACATAACCAAACGTAACACAAGTCAACATAACTTGCAGAGAGCAATATTGCGGGCCTTCCCAGTCTCAAGCAGAACGACCTGGAGCACTGTAGAGCGCTGGTATCCACCGAAAAACAGTATATAGAGAAGAGTCAAGGGCCCCACCTCCTGCCCAAGAAAATCTTAATATGACCACACGTAACATAACACAACCTAACGTGCCCCGACCACGATTGCTGGCCTCTCCCGAGCCAAGAAGATTACGCTACAGCACAGTATAGCGCAGAGATCCACCGATTAGCATTTCATAGCACAAAAGTCAAAGTCATCCTATCCAAACTTAACCAAACCTAACATAACCAAACATGATTTGAATCAAACGAGCGTGCCACGACCACCATTGGTGGTCTCCCCGAGACAAGGGGAACTCATTAGAGAACAGTGGAAGGAAGGAATCCACCGATTTGCAGTGCACAGCGCAAAAGTTGGAGCTATCCTTTACTAACGTAACCAATCGTGGCATAACCAAGCGTAACATAACAAAGGATAACTTTCCGAGACCACCATTGCTGTCCTCCACAGAGCCACGCACAACATATTAGTGGAGAGTAGGGCGCAGAAATCCATAGAATCGCAGTGTATTGCATTAAAGTCAATGCTACCCAAACCTAACTAATGCAAACGTAAACCAAACGAGCGTAACATAACACAGCCAAACGTGCCGCGCCCTCAATCCGTTGCTCCCCAGAGCAGGGCAGACCATATTAGGGTGTAGTGGGACGTAGTACACCAAAAATCAGGGAGTGGCGCCAAAGTGAGAGCTATCCTGTCCTAACCTAACCAGTCGTAACACTACCAAGCGCAACTAAACTAAGCCTAACGGGCCACCACAACCATTGCTGTCCTCCCCAGGGACAAGTAGCACATATTAGAGGAGAGTAGAGCGCAGAAACCTATGGAATCGCAGGGCACAGCAGAAGTGTCAAAGATATCGAAACCTAACCAAACTAACTTTACCTAACCCAACGTGGCGAAGATCAACATACGTGCCGCGGCCACTGCTACTGGCCACTCCATAGCCTAGCAGAGTATACTAGAGCACAGTAGAATGCAGAAATCCGCCGAATAGCAGTGTATAGCACAAAAGTCAATGCTATCCTCTCCTAACCTATCCAAGCGTGTCATAGCAAACGTATCAACTCACCATATCGCACAGCGGCCACTATTGCTGGCCTGCCCAGAGTCGAACATATTACAGTAGAACACAGTAGAACGCAGATATCCACCGAATAGCAGTGCATAGCACACAGGACAAAGGAATCCTTACCAAGCCTCCTAATCTGCCATAAAGAAACGTGACATGACTCTACCTAACGTGCCACGGCCATTACTAGCCACCACAGAGCAAAGCAGAAGGTAGTAGAGCTCAGTAGATCACAGAAACACACGGAACAGCAGTGTAGAGCACATAAATCAAAGTAGCCAATCCTAACGTATCCGAACGTAACATACCCGAACGTAACCTAACTCAACCTAACATGACGAGAACACTATTGCTGAATATACTAGAGCACAGCAGACCGCAGAATTCCACTGCAATGCTGTGTTTAGCATGTAAGTGAAACATACCTTGGCCCAACCTGACCTTGACTAACCTAACCAGGCGTGGTGTAACTCGACATAACGTGGTCAGACCAATATTGCTGGCCTCGCCTGTGCCAATTAGAACCTATTAGAGCACAGTAGAAGGCAGAAATACACCGAATAGTAATATATAGCGAAAAAGTCAATGCTATCGTATCCCAAACTTTCGAAATGTAACATAGTCGTCCATAACTGAATTCCAACTATCGTACCGAGGTCGCCATTGCTGACCACCCCAGAACCAAGCAGAATATACTACAGCACAGCAGAACGCAGATATACACGTTATTGCAGTGTAAAGCACAAAAATCGAAGTAGCATATCCTATCCTAGCCAAACGTAACACAACCAAACGTAACATAGCTCAACCTAACATGACGAGACCAATATTGCTGGCCTCCACAGAGACAAGCAGAATGTACTGGAGCTCAGTAGTGCGCAGAGATCTAACGCATTGCAGTCTATAGAGAAAAGGGCAAGATAACAAAACCACACGTAATCAAATCCGACCTGACCAATCGTAGCACAACTAAACATAACGCGCCGGGACCATTATTGTAGGCCTCCACGGAGCCAAGCAGGACTTACTATAGCACATTAGAGCGCAGAAATTTACGGGGTAGCTGTGTATAGTATAAAAGTCAAAGCTATCCCATCATAATATGTAAAATATTAACATAGCCAAACGCAATAGATATAAACCTATCGTACCGCAGTCACTATTGCTGTCATCTGCATTATCGACTATCGGGCAGAACATATTAGTGGACAGTTGATACCAGAAATCCAAAGGATCACTGTGTATAGCGCAATAGTCATTACTTCCTGATCTTAACCCAAGTTAGTATAACCTAACCGAACGTAGCCCAATCCAACACAACTTGCCGCGACCACTATTGCTGGAGGCCCCAGGGTCAAGCAGAATGTGGTAGAGCACTGTCGAGCGCAGAGATCCACGGAATAGCAGTGTATATCGCCAAAGTCAAAGAGATCCTAACCAAGCCTTCCTAACCCACCATATCGAAACGTAAGATAACTCAACCTTACGAGCTGAGACCACTATCACTGGCCACCACCACAGAGCCAATCAGAAATGGCTAGGACGCAGAAGAGCGTGCAAATTGGAGGACAGCAGTTTATATCACAGATGTCTATACTATCCTATCCTAGCCTCAATAAACGTAACGCAACAGAGCGTGGCATTGATCAACCTACCGTGCAGTGGCCACCATTGCTGGACTCCCCAGATCCAAGCAGAATATACTAGAGGACAGCAGAGCCCAGAAGTCCGCCGTAGAGCATTGTATAGCACAGAAATCGAGCATATGCTGACATAACGTATCCTTACCTAATATATCCAAGCGTAGAGTAGCTCAACACAACGTGACAAAACCGATATTGCTGGCCTCCCAGGGCCAAGCAGAGCTTACTATAGCACATTGGAGAGCAGAAGTCCATGGAATAGCAGTGTTGAGCACAGAAGCCAAAGATACCATAACCTAACCTGACCAAATCTAGCATAACCAAACACAGTCTAACTAAACATATCATGCCGCGACCGCTATTGATGGCCGTCGTGCAGCCAAGCAGAGCATGTTAGGGCACATTGTAGCGCAGGAATTCACAGAATAGCAGTGTATAGCGCAAAAGTTAAAGAAGCCTATCCCTACCTAGCCAAACGTAACACACACAAACGTAGCATATCCCAACTTAACACAACGGGACCGTTATTGCTGGCCTCGCCAGAGCCAAGCAGAAAATGCTCCAGCGCAGGAAAGCGCAGAAATATGTGGATAGCATTTTATAGCGCAGACGTCTATGCCAGCCTATCCTAACCTCACCAAGCACAACATAAGCAAACATGGCATATTTCAAATTAACGTGCCGAGACCATTATTGCTTACATCCGTAGAGCCAAGCGGGATACACTAGATCACAGCGGAGCGCAGTTGTCCATCGCATTGCAGAGTATAGCGCAATAGTCAACCATATCCTGATATAACGTGACCTTTCCTGACATATCCGAACGTAGTGTATCTAAACAAAGCGTTACGAGACCACTATTGCAGGCCACACAGAGCGTAGCAGAGCTTATTAGAGCGCAGCTGAGCGCAGAAATCCACCGAGGAGCAGTGTATAGCGCAAAAGTTAAAGAAATCCTAAAGAAGCAATCCCAATCTACCCAAACGAAACGTAACTTTACTCAACCTAACGTGCCGATACAAACATTAGTGGCCACCCCAGAGCCAAGCAGAGCATATTAGAGCACAGGAGAGCGTAGAAGCCCACTGAATAGCGATGTATAGTACAAAAGACGAAGTTGCATATGCAAACCTAGCC
>NW_016920559.1:0-1004 GCF_001483705.2 Eufriesea mexicana
TGCTGGATTGCGTTTGGTTATGTTAAGTTTCTTTGGGTTAGGTTAGGATATCTGCTACTTCTGTGCTGCACATTGCTATTTTATGGATTCCAGCCCTCTACAGTGCTCCTTCGTATTCAGGATATCTCCGGGACGCCAGCAATAGGGGTGGCGGCACTTTATGCTGAGCTATGTTACGTTCGGTTTCGTTAGGTTAGGCTGGGTTATGTTTGGATATCTCTGTACTTTGTTCTACACGCCGCTATTGTATGGAGTTTCCGCGCTCTAGTGCGCTCTATCTTACTCAACATGCCTTTGGTGACGCCAGCAGTATCGGTCGTCGCACGCTACGTTGAGGTACGTTACGATTGGAAGGTTCAGGTTAGTATGGCTTAGGTTAGGGTATCCTTGGCTTTTCGGCTATACACTGCTATTCTATGGTTTTCTGCACTATGCTATTCTCTAAGATGCTTTTCTTGGCTCCGGGGAGGCCAGAAATAGTGGTCGCGGCATGCCAGGTGGAACTACGTTACGTGCGATCACGTCAGGTTTGGTTGCGTTAGGTTAGGGTAGCATTGACTTTTGTGGCGTACAATGGTATTCTATGGATTTCTACGCTCCACTCTCATCTAATACGTTCTGCCGGTCTCTTGGGAGGCCAGGATCGGTGTTATCGGCACGTTAGGTTGGGACATGTAACGTTCGGTGTTGTTAAGGCAGTTTGGTTTAGGATAGGGTATCTTCGACTTTTCTACCGGGCACTGGTAATCTACGGATTTCGGCGCCCTACTGTCCTCCGATATGTTCTGCATGTCTCTGGGGTCGTCGGCAGCAGTGGTTGCTGCTCGTTACGTTTAATCTTGTTACGTTCGGAAAGTTCACGGTAGTTTGACTTAGGCTAGTGTGGATTCAGCGTTTCTGCTGCAGACTGCTGTTCCTAGGGTTTCTGCGCTCTGCTCTCCTCTAATACGTTCAGCTGGGCGACCTAGAGGCCAGAAATTGAGGTCGCGGTATGCTAGGTTGAG
>NW_016920560.1:0-3019 GCF_001483705.2 Eufriesea mexicana
GGCGCAGTAGAGCGCATGAATCCTCCGACTAGCAGTGGACAGCACAAAAGTTAAAGCTATCCTGACAAAACTCATCCTGACCCAACACAACCGAACCGAAAATGTCACAATGCAACGTGCAGATGGCCTTCCCAGAGCCAAGCTGAAGGCATTAGAGCACTGTAGGGAGCAATAGTTCTCCGAATAGCAGTGCACTGCACAAGAGTTGGACCTATTCTGCACAAACTTAGCTCAACCCGGCATAACCGAAGGTAACCTGACACATCATAACGAGCCGAAACCACTATTCCTAGCTATGCTGGAGTCCAGGTGAACATATTAGAGCACTGTAGGACGCAGAGTCTCACCTAGTGGCGGACTATAGCACTAAAGTCAAAGCCATCCACTCCTAACCTAACCAACCTTCACATAACCATTCATAACCCAACTCAACCCAACATGCCGCGAACGCTATTGCTTGGCTCCCCATAGTCAAGTAGGACCTACTGGAGCACAGTGGAGCGCAGAAATCCTTCGAATAGCAGTGTACGACGCAAGAGTTAAGGTTTCCCTGACCAAAATTGGCCTGACACAGCCTAACCGAACGTAGCCTGACTCATCTTAAGGTGCCAAGACCACTGTTGCTGGCCCTGCCAGAGGCAAGCTGGAAATATTAGAACACTGTGGGGCGCAGTAATCCACCTAATAGCAGACCATATCACAAAAGTCCTAGCTATTCTTTCCTGACCCAGCCAACCATAACATAAAGAAACATTGCTCAACTGAACCTAACGTGCCACTACCACTATTTCTGGCCTCCTCAGAGTCAGGCGGAACACTATAATTGAAAGTAGAGTGCAGAGACCCAAATAATCGCAGTGTATATCAGAAAAGGCAAAGCTACTCGAGCCTAACCCAAACAACCTGAAAGCAACCGAACCCAGCATATTCCAACCTAGCGTGCCAAGACCGCTATTGCTGCCTCACCCAGATCCAAGCAGGGCATACTGGAGCGCAGTAGAGCGCAGGAATCCACCGAAGAGCAGTATGCAGCTCAATAGTTAAGGCCATCCTGATCAAACTTAAGCGGACTCATCATAACGTGCCGAGACCATAGTTCCTGGCCTCGTCAGAGCCAAGCTGATAATATTAGTGCACAGTGGGGCTCGAAATTCCATCTAATAGCAGACAATATCGCTAAAGTCCTATCTGTCCTCTCCACCCTAGAGAACCGTAACATAACCAAACGTAACCTGACTGAACTTAACGTGCCGCGAATACTATTTGTGACCTCCCCAGGGTCCAGCGGAACACGCTGGTTGCGAGTAGAGCAGAAATCCATATAATCGCTGTGTATATAAGAAAAGTCAAAGCTAGCCAAGCTTAACCCAAACCAACATGGCAAAACCAAGTATAGTATATATCAACATAACGTGCCGAGACAGCTATTGCTGCCCTGGCCAGAGCCAAGCAGGACATACTAGAGCAGAGTAGATCGCAGAAATCCGCCGAATAGCAGTGCGCAGCACAAAGGATAAAGCTATCCTTACAAAGGTTTGCATAAACCAACATAATCGAACGTAACATGACCCCACATGACGTGCTTTCACCACTACTGCTGGCTTCCCCAGAGCCAGGCTGAAAATATTAATGCACTGTAGGGCGCAGAAATCCACCAAATGACAGACTATAGCACAAAAGTCAATGCTATACTCTCTTAAAATAGCCAAACATGACGTAACCTAAACCAACCTAACGCGCCGCTCCCATCATTGCTGGCCTTCGCAGAGACAAGCAGAATACATTAGTGCAGAGCAGGGCGCATAAATCCAATAATCGCAGTATAAGTCAAAAAAGCCATAGCTACCCAATCCTAACCCAATCAAACGGAACATAGCCACACCTCGCGTACCTCAAACTGGCGTGCCGAGACAGCTGTTGCTGCCTCCCCAGAGCCAAGCAGGGCATACTAGAGTACAGAATAGCGGAGATACCCGGCGAAGAGCAGTGTACAGCACAAAGTTAAAGCTATCGTAACCAAACCT
This sequence comes from Eufriesea mexicana, assembly GCF_001483705.2. Lineage (NCBI taxonomy): Eukaryota > Metazoa > Arthropoda > Insecta > Hymenoptera > Apidae > Eufriesea > Eufriesea mexicana. The sequence goes on from NW_016920560.1 coordinate 2,025, forward strand.
TGCCAAACCCTGCCCAACCGAACGTAACCTGACACAACACAACGCGCCGAGAGCACTATTTCTGGCCTTCCCAGATCCAAGCTGAGGATGTTAGAGCACTGTAGGGCGCAGAAATCCACCGAATAGCAGACTATAGCACGAAAGTCAAAGCTATCCGCTCCTAACCTACACAAACGTTACATAGCGGAACGTAACCTAACTCAACCCAACGTACCGCGAGTACTATTGCTGGCCTCCAATGAGCCAAGTAGAAAGCGTTAGTGGAGAGTAGAGATCAGAAACCCGTGTAACCGCAGTGTAAATCAGGGAACTCAAAGCTTCCATAGCCTAACGAAAGCAAACGGAACACAAACAAATATAGCCTAACCCAACCTAGCTCGCGGAGACGGCTATTGTCGCCCTCACCAGAGCCAAACAGGACATACTAGAGCACAGTAGAGCGCAGCAATCCACCGATTAGCAGTGTACAGCACAAAAGTTAAAGCCACCCTGACCAAAGATAGCCTAACCCAACCTAACCAAACGTAACCTGGCTCAATATAACGTGCCGAGACAGCTATTGCTGGCCTTCCAAGAGCAAAGCTGAAAACATTAGAGCAGAGGAACGTGCAGAAATCCACCTGAAAGCAGACTGTAGCACTAAAGACAAAGCTATCGCCTCCAAACCTAGACAATCGTAACACTGCCAAATGTAACATGACTCAAGCTATCGTGCCTCGAACACTATTGCAGGCATTCGGAGAGCCATGCTGATTACATTAGTGGAGAGTGGGGCGTAGAAATCCATAGAACCGCACAACACGAAAGAGTTGGCTATCCAAACCTAACACAAACAAACGCAAGCTTTCCGAACGTAGCAAACCGCAGTGCATATCAGAAAGGTCAAGGCTACCCAAACCTAACCTAAACAAACGGATCAGAACCAAACACAGCCTAACTCATACTAAAGTGCCGAAAACGTCATTGCTGCCCGCCCTAAAGCAAAGCAGGACGTA
>NW_016920561.1:0-583 GCF_001483705.2 Eufriesea mexicana
ACCACCATTTCTGGTCTCCGCAGGGCCATGAAGAACATACTAGAGGAGATTAGGGCGCTGAAATCCATAGAGTCGCAGTGTATAGCAGAAAAATCAAAGTTATCCAAACCTTACCCATGCTAGCATAGCATAACCTAGCCAAACGTAACCTACTCCAACCTACCTGGCCACGACTGCTGTTGCTAGCCTCAAAAGAGACGAGCAGAGTACAGAAGAGCAATGGAGAGCGCAGGTATCAACCGAGTTGCAGTGTATAGCACAAAAGTCAAAGTTATCCTATCTTAACCTAACCAAATTTAACATAAGCGAACGAAGCATGACTCAAACCAACGGGCCGAGAGCACTATTTCCGGCCAGCACAGAGCCAAGCAGAGCATACTAGAGAAAAGTAGAGCGCAGAAATGCAAAGAACGACTGTTTATATCACGAAAGTCGAAGCTTCCCAAACCTTACCCAATCTAACGTACCCTAACCTATCGTAGCACAACTCAACCAGACGCGCCGAGACAACTATCACAGACCTCCACAGAGCCGAGCAGAGTGTAGTAGAGCACAGCAGAGCGCACAAATACACCAAGTAGCA
>NW_016920562.1:0-1029 GCF_001483705.2 Eufriesea mexicana
AGCCTGTTATGAGGGCGGATTTCTGCTCCCTACAGTGCTTTAATATTTTCAGCCTGACTCTGGGAAGGCTAGCAATAGTGGCTCGGAACGTTACGTTGAGTCCGGTTACGTCCAGATAGATTGGGTTCTGCGATGTTTGGTTAGGATAGCTACAACTCTTGTGCTGTGCACTGCTGTTCGATGGATTTCTGCGCTCTACCGAGCTCCAGTGTGCCTGCGTGGCTCTGGGGAGTGCAGCCATAGCGGTCTCGGCACCATAGGTTGAGACAGGCTACATTTCGTTATGTTCCGTTTGTTTGGGTTAGGGTCGGGTAGCTTTGAGTTTTCTGATATACACTGCGATTACATGGTTTTCTGCGTTCTACTCTCCATTAGCGTGTTACCCTTGACTCTGGGAAGGACAGCAATAGCGGTCTCGGCACTTAATGTAGTGTCAAATTACGTTCGGTTATGCTGGTTTGGGCTAAGTTTGGTTGCGATAGCTTTAACGTTTGTGCAGTACACTGATTTTCGGTCGATAACTTCGCTCTGCGCTGCTCTGGTATGTCCAGCTTGTCTCTGGCCAGAGCAACAAAAGCGGTTTCTGCACGTTGGGTTGAGCTACGATATGTTTGGTTGTGTTCTGTTGGTTACGTTTGGGCTAGGGTAGCCTCGACTTTTCTGATATAAACTGCAGTTCTCTGGATACATGCGTTCTGCGCTCTATTAAAGTGCTCTGCTCAACTCTGTGGAGGCCAGAAATAGTGGTAGTGGCATGTTAGGTTGAGTTGCATAATGATCTGTTACGTTAGGAGAGGACAGCTCTGACTTTAGGGCAATAGTCTGACATAAGGTGGATTCCTGCGCCCTACGGAGCTCTAATATTTTCAGGTTGGCCTTGCGTAGGACAGCAACAGTGGCCTCAGCACGTTATGTTGTGTCAGATTTCGCCCGATTAGGTTAGGTAAGGCTAAGTTTGGTTAGGATAGCTTCAACTTCTGTGCTGTACCCGGCTATTCGGTGGATTTCTGCCCTCTACTGTGCTCTGGT
>NW_016920563.1:0-273 GCF_001483705.2 Eufriesea mexicana
TAATATCGTGTCGAGATAATTTTGTTGCATAAACAACGAGGAAAGATTCTATTGGCATGCTATTGCCATTTCGATGTTATAGAAACTGACTGGAAAATTCAATTTCATTGACATTATCGACTAATATCGAGGTGAGCTAATTTTCTTGCATAAATAAGGAGGAAAGATACTATTGGCAGGCTGCAGCCATTGCAGTGATATAGAATCTGTGAGGAAAATTCAATTTCATTGACATTTTCGACTAATATCGTGGTGAGCTAATTTTGTTGCATA
>NW_016920564.1:0-2577 GCF_001483705.2 Eufriesea mexicana
ACGAATGTATGTATGGATATATCCATGGATGTGTGTATGGATGTGTGTATGGATGTATTTATGTAATTGTGTGTGGATGTATGTGTGGATGTATGGATGGATGTATGTATGGACGTGTGTATGGGTGTATGTATGGATGTATGTATGTACGTATGGGTGCATGTATGGATGGATGGTTGTATGGTTGGACGTACTTATGGATGTATGGATGTGTGGATGGATGGATGTATGGAATGGCAGATGTATGTCTGCATGGATGTGCGGGTGGATGAATGGGTGGGTGGATGAACTGAAGAGATGGTGAATGGATGGCTGGAAGAACGGATGCATGGATGGATGGAAGGTCGTATGTATAGATGCATTTGTGAACATATGTATGGATGTATGAATGTATGGATGTATGAATGTATGGATGTATGAATGTATGGATGTATGGTTGTATGGATGTGTGGATGTACTGATGTACGAATGTATGTATGTACAGATGTGTGGATGTATATATGTATGGATGTGTGGATGGATGGGTCTATGTATTGATGTGTGTATGGATGTTTGGTTGGTTGGTTGTACGAGTGGATGGATGTATGGTTGGATGGATGTATGGTTGTATGTATTTATGTATGGATGGTTGGATGGATGTATGGATGAATGGATATATTGATGTGTGGATGTATGAATGTACGGATGGATGGAAGTATGGATGTATAGATGTATCGATCGATGGATGTATGGATGGGAGCTTGTATGAATAGATGGATGTATGGTTCGATGGATGTATGGATGGGTGGATGTATGGATGGGTGGATGGAGGGATGGATGAATGTATGGATGAATGGTTGTATGGACGGATGGATTTATGGATGGATTGAGTTATGGATGGACGGATGTACGGTTGTATTGATGTATGGATGTATATATGTATGGATGTATGGATGTATGGATGTATGGATGTTAGTATGGAAGTATTCATGGATGTATGTATGGATGTATGCATGCATGCATGTATGGATGTATGTATGTATGTATGTATGGATGTATGTATGGATGTATGAATGTATGGATGTATGGTTGTATGGATGTGCGGATGTGCTGATGTACGAATGTATGTATGTTCAGATGTGTGGATGTATATATGTATGGATGTGTGGATGGATGGGTCTATGTATTGATGTGTGTATGGATGTTTGGTTGGTTGGTTGTACGAGTGGATGGATGTATGGTTGGATGGATGTATGGTTGTATGTATTTATGTATGGATGGTTGGATGGATGTATGGATGAATGGATATATTGATGTGTGGATGTATGAATGTACGGATGGATGGAAGTATGGATGTATAGATGTATCGATCGATGGATGTATGGATGGGAGCTTGTATGAATAGATGGATGTATGGTTCGATGGATGTATGGATGGGTGGATGTATGGATGGGTGGATGGAGGGATGGATGAATGTATGGATGAATGGTTGTATGGACGGGTGGATTTATGGATGGACTGAGTTATGGATGGACGGATGTACGGTTGTATTGATGTATGGATGTATATATGTATGGATGTATGGATGTATGGATGTATGGATGTTAGTATGGAAGTATTCATGGATGTATGTATGGATGTATGCATGCATGCATGTATGGATGTATGTATGTATGTATGTATGGATGTATGTATGGACGTATGCGAGGGTGTATGTATTTATCTATGGATGTATGTATGTATGAGTGTATGTACGGAAGTATGTATTGATATATGTACGAATGCATGGATGGAAGGACGCATCGGTGCACGGAGGTATGGTTGGATATATGTGTGGGTGGATTGAGGTATGGATAGACGGGTGTACGGATGTATGGATGTATGGATGTATATTTGTAAGGATGTATTGATGTGTGAATGTATGGGTGTATGGATGTTTGGATGTATGGATGTATTGATGTACGAATGTATGGATGTACGGATGAGTGGATGTATGGATGTATGTATGTATGGATGCATGGATGTATGGATGTATAGATGTATGTATCGATGGATGTGTGGATGGGTGCTTGTATGAATGGAGTGGAGGGATGGATGAATGTATGGATGAATGGTTGTATGAATGGATGGATGTATGGTTCGATGGATGTATGGATGGGTGGGTGTATGCATGGATGGATGTATGGATGGATGGATGTATGGATGAATGGATGTGTGGATGAATGGATGTATGGATGGATTGAGCTATTGATCGATGGATGTACGGATGCATTGATGTATGGATGTATATATGTATGGATGTATGGATGTATGGATGTGTGGGTGTATGGATGGTTGGATGTATGGATGGTTGTATGTGTGGATGGCAGGATATATGGGTGGATGTATGTACTTATTTACAGATGTATGGATGCATGAATGTATGGTTGTATGGATGTACTTGCGGATGCTTGTATGGATGTATGTATGGATGTATGCATGCATTTATGTATGGATGTTTGTATGGATGTATGTACGGATGTATTCATGGATGTATGTATTGATGTTTGTATTTAAGGATGCATGGATGTATGTATGGATGTTCGTATGGATGTATGT
>NW_016920565.1:0-294 GCF_001483705.2 Eufriesea mexicana
TCCGCCGAATAGCGGAGTATAGCATAAAAGTCATGCCATCCTGACAAAACATTACCTAACGTAACATAGTCAAGCGTAACCTTACCCATACAAAGGTGCACGGCCAATATCACTGTCATTCACACGGACCAGCGGAGGAGAGCGGATCAATGCAGATCGCAGGTATCGGCCGAATAGCAGTGTACGGCTCATGTGTCGAAGGTAAACATACCAAACCGAGCCAAACCTAACCAAGCCGAACGTAACATTGCTCAACCTAACTTGCTTGGAACAGAGTTGCTGGACTCCCCAGAG
>NW_016920566.1:0-2487 GCF_001483705.2 Eufriesea mexicana
TACCATCTCGTAGCTTAAGAAACCGCAACATAACAAAGCCTAACATAGCTCAATCTATCGTGCTGCGAACACTATCGCTGGCCCCAACAGAGCCAAGCAGAAGGCATTAGTGGAGAGTAGAATTCAGAAATCCGTAAAATCGGAGTGCACAACATGAAATTCAAAGCTACCATATCCTAACCAAGGCAAACGCAACACAAACAAGTATAGCCTGTCTGCCCCTAACTTGCGGAGGCCGCTATTGCTGCCCACTCCGGAGACAAGCAGAACATACTAGAGCGCAGTAGATCGCAGGAATACACCGAGTGGCTGTGTACAGTACAAATGTTAAGGCTACCCTAACAAAACATGGCCTAACCCAACCTAACCGAGCGTAAGATGGCTCAATATATCGTGCCGAGTCCACTGTTGCTGGCATTCCCAGAGCCAGCCTGAAAATATTAGAGCACTGTAGGGCGCAGAAACGCATCTAATAGCAGACTATAGCACCAAACTCAATACTATCCTTTCCTAACATAACGAATAGTTGCATAACCGATCGAAATATATCACAACCTAACGTGCTGCGATCACTATTGCTGGCCTCCACAGGGCCAAGCAGAACACGTTAGTGGAGAGTAGAGCGCAGAAACCCTCATAATCGCTGTGTATATCAGAGAGGACAAAGCTACCGAGACATAAACCAAACCAATATAGCACAACCAAGCATGGCCTGAATAAACCTATCGTGCCGAGACAGCTATTGCTGTCATTCCCGGAGCGAAGCCTGACGTACTAGAGCACAGAAGAGCGCAGAAATCCACCGAACAGCAGTGTACAGCACGAAAGTAAGAGAAATCATTACCAAACATGTCCTAACCCAGACTAACAGATCGTAACGTGACTCAACGTAACGTGCAGATACCACAATTGCTGTCTTTCCCAGAAATAAGCTGAATATATTAGAGCGCAGTGGGCGCAGGAATCCACCTAATAGCAGACTATGACGCGAAAGTCAAAGCTACCCTCTCCTGACCTATCCAATCCTATCATACCCGAACGTAACGTAACTCAGCCTAACGTGCCGCGATCACAAATGCTGGCCTCCGCAGAGCCAAGCAGAGCACACTAGTGGTATGTAGAACGCAAATATCCATAGAATCGCAGTGTATATTGGAAAAGCCATAGCTACCCAAACGAACATATCATAACGAAGCATAGCCTAACACTACCTAATGTTCCGAAGCCGCTGTTGCTGCCCCCCCTCCCCAAGTGCCAAGCAGGACATACTGGAGCACAGTAGAACGCAGAAATCCACCGAATAGCAGTGAACAGCGTAAAAGGTATTGCTTTCCTAACCAAACGTAGTCTTGCCCTACATAACCGCAAGTAAACTGAATCTCCATAACGATCCGAGGCCACTATGGGTAACCTTCACAGAGCCAATCCGAAAATATTAGAGCACTGTAGGGCGCACAAATCCACCTAGTAACAGACTATATCACTAAGGTCAAAACTATCCTCTCCTAACCTAACCAATCGTAACATAACCAAACATAACATGACTCAACCTAACGTGCTGAGACCACTATTTCTTGCCTTCCCAGAGCCAAGCTGAATGTAATAGAGCACTGTAGGGCGCAGAAATCCAACTAATAGCAGACCATATCATTAAGGTCGGAGCTATACTCTGCTAACCTGACCAATTTTAACATAACTAAACGTAACGTGATCCATATAACGTGCCGAGACCACTATTGCTTGTCATCCCAGAGACAAGCTGGAAATAATAGATCTCTGTAGGGAGCAGAAATCCACCAAATAACATAATATATCACCAGGGTCAAAGCTATTCTCTCCTAACCTGACCAATAGCAACATAACCAAGCCTAACATAACTCAGCCTATTGTGCCGCGAACACAAGTGCTGGCCTCCCCAGAGCCAAGAAGAACTCATTAGAGGAGAGTAGAACGCAGATATCCATAGAATCGCAGTGTTTGTCAGTAGAGTCAAAGCTACACAACCTTAAGCCATGCCAACATGACACAACCAAACAGCAAAGCTAGCAAAACTTAACCTAACGTGCTGCCAACGCTATTGAAGAGGACTAAAGTCAAAGCTACGGCCTCCTAACCTAGCCAAACGTGACAAAACTAAACGTAACATAGCTCAGCCTATCGTTCCGCCGTCACAAATGCTGGCCTCCCCAGAGCCAAGCAGAAGACATTAGTGGAGAGCAGAACGCAGAAATCCATATAACCGCAGAGTATATCAGGAAAGTCAGAGCTACCAGATACTAAGCCAAGCAAACGGAGCATATCCATACATAACCTAACACAACCTAACTTGCCGAGAACGCTATTGATGCCCCTACCAGAGACAAGCATGACGTACTGGAGCATAGTAGAGCGCGGAAGTCTACCGTATAGTTGTGTGCTGCACAGGAGTTAAAGTTATCTTAAGCAAACTTATCCTAATCCAACGTATCCGTACGTAACCTGACACAT
>NW_016920567.1:0-1477 GCF_001483705.2 Eufriesea mexicana
ATGGATGTATGGCTGGTTGGATGTATGGATGGATGGATGTATGGAAAGATGGAGGTATGGATGGATGTATGTATGTATGGATGTATGGCTGTATGCATACATGGATGTATGGATGGATGGATGTATCGGATGATGGACGTACGAATGGATGCATTTATGGAAGTATGGGAGTCAGGATGTATTGATGAATATAGGTATGGATGGATGGACGTATGGTTGGATGGATTTATGGATGGGTGGATGGGTGGATGTATGTTTGGATGTTTGCATGGATGTATGTATGGATGCATTTACGGATGTATCTGTGGATGTATGAATGAATGAGTGTATGGGTGTATGCATGGATGTATGGATGTACGTATGAATGGATGAGTGAATGGATGGATGGATTTATGGATGTATGGATGTGTGGCGGTATGGATGTATGTACGGAAGAAAGTAACGGTGTTTGTATGGATGTATGAATTGATGTCTGTATGGATGCATGTTGGGATGGATCGATTGGTGGATGGATTTATGGATGTATGGACGTATGTGTGTATTTATGTGTGAATGTACCAATGTCCGGATGTACTAATGTATGGATGCAAGGATCTCTATATGTATGGATGTATGGATGGCTGGATGTATGAGTGGAAGGATGTATGGATGGATGGATGTATGGATGTACGTATGGATGTATGTATGGATGTATGTATGGTTGTATGGATGGATGGATGTATGGACTTATGGATATGTGGATGTATGAATGTATGGATGGATGTATGGATGTATGGATGGATGCATGCATGGATGTGTGTATGGACGCATTTACGGATGTATCTATGGATGTATGTATGGATGAGTGTATGGGGGTATGCATGGATGCATGGATGTGCGAATGAATGGATGAGTGCATGGATGGATGGATTTATGGATGTATGGATTTGTGGCGGTATGGATGTATGTACGGGAGAATGTAACGGCGTTTGTGTGGATGTATGTATTGATGTCTGTATGGATGCATGTATGGATGCGTGGATGGATGTATGGATGCATTTACAAATGTATATATGGATGTATGTATGGATGAGTGTGTGGGTGTATGCATGGATGTATGGATGTAAGTATGTATGGATGTATGCATGTATGGATGTATGGATGCATGGATGTATGGACGTACGGATGTTCGAATATCTGGATGTACGTGTGTATGGTTGTATGGACGGATGATTGTATGTATTGATGTATGTATGTATGTATGTATGGATAAACGGAATTGTGGAAGGATGTATTTATGGATAGATGTATGGATGTATGGATGGATGGATTTATGGATGTATGGATGTAGTCATGTGTGAATGTACGAATGTAAGGATGTACCGATGTATGGATGCAAGTATCTCTATATGTATGGATGTATGGATGTCTGAATGTTTGAGTGGATGCATGTATGGATGGATGGATGTATGGATGTATGTATGGATGTATGTATGGA
>NW_016920568.1:0-1257 GCF_001483705.2 Eufriesea mexicana
CCCTCCTTACATAGTCAAAAGTAACATATACGAGCGCATCATATTCCAACCTAACGTGCATAGAGCACTATTGCTGGCCTCCACATCGTCAAGCAGACCATATTATAAGAGAGTAAGACGCAGATGTACGTAGAATGGCAGCGTATGGCAGAAAGTCAAGGCCATTCTAACCTGACCCAGACAAGCCTGAACTAGCCAAACGTAACCTAACTTAACCCCACGTGTGGATAACGCTATTTCCTCCTTTCCCAGAGGCAAGATGAGCATATCAGGTCACAGTGAAGCGCAGAGGTCTTCCGAATAACAGTATATAGCACAAAGTCAGAGCTAGCACCTCCTAACCCAACCAAGCTTGTCGTAACCAAACGTAACCTAACAGAACCTAACGTGTTGCGGACGCCATTGCTGGCCTCCGCAGGGCCAAGCAGAATATATTAGAGGAGAGTAGAGCGCAGGAATCCATACAACCTCTGTGTATAGCAGTAAAGTCAAAGCCATCCAGACCTAACACAAACAAATATAAACTAATCAAATGAAGCATTGCTCAACATAACGAGGCGCGACCACATATGCTGGGCACTACTGGGCCATGCAGAGTACAGTGGAGCGCAGTAGAGCGCGGAATCCCACCGTACTATAGTTTCTATCACGAAATTCAGGGCTATCCAAGCCTAACACAAGCAAACACGTCCTACTAAACGTAGCCTGACTAAACCTAACGTGACCGGACCACTATTGGTGGCAACCACAGTGCTGAGCAGAGCATGGCAGAGCAATGTAGAGCGTAGAAAACCTCCGAAGAGCAGTGTGTAGCCCAAAAGTCTAGGAAAACATGACCATACCCGACCTAACGTATCCTAACCAAACGTAACAAAACCCAGCCTAACGTGCCTTGACCACTACTGCTGAGCGCAGCAGAGCCGATCAGAACATACTAGAGCACCGTAGTGCGCAGACAACCACCGCATTGCAGTCTACATCACAAAAGTCAAAGATATCCAAACCTAACCCAAACGAACCCAACCAAACACAACCAAACCTAACCGGTCCGTTAGTAATCTATCTCATCCTAGCGTGCCGCGAACAGTAATTATGTCATCCGCAGAGCCAAGCAGAGCATATTGGAGGAGAGTGGATCGCAGAAATCCATAGAATCACGGAGTGTCGCAGAAATGTCGAAGCGAACCAAACCTTACCAAAGCAAACGTAACAAACCCAAACGTACCCTATCCCAACGTATGTGCCGAGACCACAATT